>NC_138034.1:36181881-36198441 GCF_964106645.2 Podarcis pityusensis
TGGCTTAAAGGTATCTTTAAGATGCTATAAGACTCTTCATTGTTTCAAGGAGTAGAATAGTAAGGCTTAATCAGATCAGAGAAAACCTCTTCCCTATTGAGTCCACCATGGCCTATACAGTACTCCTAAAAGCCATGGTACATATACCAAAATTGCATGGAGGTTTAGCACATTGAGGAGACAAGTTGCAAGAAATGAGTTGCATTTATCATGCAAAAGCTACATTCAAAGAGATAGCCATGTGGGGACATTGTAGGTGGGGTGGGGGTGGGGGCTCACTGAATAGATGCAGAGAGTTAAGTGTTCTCTCCCTCCTCTTCACATGGGCCAGATTGGAATGCAAATAGGTCTAGGCCAATTTGGATCATTAAGGCTACATTCCTATATTACCTGGGAGTAAACTCCATGGAACTAACTGTGACATACTTCTGAGCAGACACCTGCAAGTAACTGAATGGCAGACATGCTTAAATGAATGGAATGTGTGGTGTGGGAACAGGTTAAGAAAAAAACTGCAGTTCAAAACCCTCCTCTCAATATAAACAAAGTCCAACTGTCTTGGAAAGATTGGTCTTGCCTGCTCCTAGTCCTCCTCTCTGACAGCCAGCTCTGCCCATCTTTCTTAAAACTTATTATTGCAATGGGAAAAGGGCGATCCGCCAGCAGCGGAAGCAAGCCCTATAGCAAGAGAGTTTTGTGCTTGATGTGAACAGAGACTATTCTTAATTCCAGGAAGACTCGAAGTTATATTTTCCAATGCCTCTTGGAACTGACTTGGAAAGACAATGGACCTTGTCTGGTAGTGATGGACGTTGTATGAGTGCCTAGGTCTTTAAAATGAGCCTATTAAACTTCCTTGCCCACCTCTGCTGCTGTTAAAGTACCTCATTACTGGCTTCCCCCATCATTTTGCAGGAGAAAAGGGGAACCATAAAACTTTATAGCATTGTCCTCTATGAATTTGCCTAAACCCTTTTAACTTCAACCAAGTTGGTGGCCATCACTGCATCTTGTAGTACTGAGTCAGTAATTAGTAACATGCCCATGGCAAAATCTTACACAACCGATCATTGGAATTTCCCCGCAAACTATGGCTTCTAGAAGGAGCTCCCCTATGTATTAGAATTTACAGTAAAGCACAGGAGAATAGGCAGTTTATGAATTGAAATAATTGAACTGACAATTGGATAGGTTGTGAAGCATCAAACAACGAAGTAATACGTTGCCAGTAATTTCCTCTGTGGTTCCCCACATTCACACCAGACAAAGCTTCCGGACAGTAACCAAGGGTATATCCCACTTCTATTACAGCTTTCTACCTTTGGGGCTGCAAAGACCATAAATCAATCTGTTTTAGCAGTGTGCTCCATTTATATTCATTATGCTGTTTTCATTAAAGAGTGCTCTTTCCTAGAGACACTCAATTAAGAATTTCAATTATGAAGGATTTGTCAAATTAATTAGCAATCTACATATCTAGTTGGCCATCAGATAACGTTCCCATTTTGTCTTACTACGATCTATTATTCTCAAAATGAGATTCTATAATTAGCATGTCATTTACAGAAATAACTCAAAACTGTACTAAAATTTGAGTTGCGATCGCATGCAGTAGAACTTCAGCCGTGAAGTAGGTTTGAAGTCTGAACTGGATGATGGCCCCAAAGTCTCCTAATACCCATCAGTGTGATTAAAAACAAACAAACCATGCATCAATGTTGCAAACTGTGTAAAGTAAGAGTACAGTGGTACCTCGGGTTACATACGCTTCAGGTTACATACGCTTCAGGTTACAGACTCTGCTAACCCAGAAATAGTACCTCGGGTTATGAACTTTGCTTCAGGATGAGAACAGAAATTGTGCTCTGGCAGCACGGCAGCAGTGGGAGGCCCCATTAGCTAAAGTGGTGCTTCAGGTTAAGAACAGTTTCAGGTTAAGAACAGACCTCTGGAACGAATTAAGTACTTAACCCGAGGTACCACTGTATGTATGTATGCATACATTAGATATTTCTGAGATATTTTAAAGCTAGACTTTAGCTATTGCATTTATTTATTACTTTCAAACAACAACAAATTTTGAACAAAATGCAAACGTTACAGATCTGAAACCTACATACACATTTCCTTCTGCTGCTATTGTTGTTGAAACCCACATAACATGATGGAGACGTACAATTTCTCCTTCATACTTTCCACACCTGTTAGGTAAAGGTAAAGGGACCCCTGACCATTAGGTCCAGTCGCGGACGACTCTAGGGTTGCGTCACTCATCTTGCTTTATTGGCCAAGGGAGACGGCGTACAGCTTCCGGATCATGTGGCCAGCATGACTAAGCCGTTATATCCAAGGAAGTCATGGCTTATATTAAATGCAAGTGAGCTGTCCTCTTTATTTCAGCTCTGCAGGGAGTTACATTTGGCACCCGAATTACTAGTTGGCACTCATTTAGAACATGCATTGAATTATTAAATCACAACACCAAGAATGGATCTTATTTATTACTTAATTTCAGAAAAACGCAGAGAAGGAGGGGGAAACCTTTAATATTTCAGACCAAAAGAAGACTCTTACCCTAAAGAATTCTTTTGTTGAGCCGGAATCTAATGTCCCATAAGCGATTTCTGATTGTTTAGACAAATCCTCGGCACTCTCAATGGGAGATACCATCCTCTCTACCGTCAGGAAGGCAGCTAGGTTAGCCGTGTAGGAGGAGATTATGATCAGGGTAAAGAACCACCACACACCTCCAACAATGCGCCCAGACAGGGATCTAATAACAAGTATGAAATGGATTTGTAAAATGAAATGAATGTCCTGAAAGGAATACAAGTCACCAGGTTTATGTATATGCTGCATTGTGTAACGCAGAGAAATGTTGGTTTTTCCTTTCTACCTTAAGTGTGTTTTTTCTCTCCTCTCAGTTTCAATGCATGCTACTGAAATGGGAAATTAAAAACATACTATAGTTTTGCTAGGATAATTTTACTCAGCTCAAGTGGTGTCACTAAATTCAGGACTCTGTCTTGAGATAATGTACGGAAGCAAAGTACTAGCTCATCAGTCCTTCACTGGTCGGAGGACCCTGGAAAAGAAAGCTGCTTAGATAACATTATAGCCATATTTTAAAAAGTAAGGTTTTCGTGATAACTCAGGTGAATTTTTTTGTGACAGCTCAAGCACATATACAAGAAAGTCAGGCAAGATCAATTATAGGCTTTTGGGTCTACATTTTCCCATTTCCACCAGATCATGTCTACTATGTAAAAATCAACAGTTTCAGCTGCAATGGATTCAGTGGTATAACCTATATTTTGACTGAATAAAATAAGAAGGAATGGCCTTGGTACAAAGTCCCATATGCTCTCCATTGTACTCCTTTAGAAAATCCTAGCAGGAAGGGCAGATGCAATTGAACAATCAAACATATACCACAAGAAGCAAGAGAATTGTTGGACTGGGAAGCCTAATTTTGGGACCACACCATTCACATTTAAGTTTAGCTTTTCAAACAATTACTGCCATGCACTGCATTCATACTTATGTGAATTGCTCAAAAATAAAATGTACATGAACAACTGACAATCAAAATAATAATCTAAGTCCTTACAGAAATACAAGACAATATATAAGCAACAGAACAACCCTTGATTCACCTTTCTAAGTGTTTCGGAAGAGCTGCTAGCAACATGGCCTATTGTGACATCACTTTAAAAATGTGTAAAACTTTCTTTGGAAGTCTTGCATTTTCTGATTAATATTAATGTTTCATTCTGGGGCCAGGAGTTTTGTTTAGGGTTTTTTTTTGGGGGGGGGGGCGGAAGATGAGCAGGCAGAGATGTTGCTGTTATTAATTTTTTGTTATAATTTATGAGGAAATTGTTCAATTTGGCTGTGTACTTTTTGATGTTTCACTTACTGTTTATGACTACTTTTGTTACATTTGTAATTATGCATTTCTTTTCATGTTGTAAGCTGCCTTGAGCATGGTTTTAACTATGGGTAGGCAAACTAAGGCCCGGGGGCCAGATCCAGCCCAACTGCCTTCTAAATCTAGCCTGCGGATGGTCTCAGAACCAGTGTGTTTTTACATGAGTAGAATGTATGCTTTTATTTAAAATGCATCTCTAGGTTATTTGTGGGGCATAGGAATTCGTTCATTTTTGTTTTCAAAATATAGTCCGGCCCCCCACAAGGTCTGAGGGACAGTGGACTGGCCCCCTGCTGAAAAAGTTTGCTGACCCCTGTTAACTATGGAAAAGCAACATACAAATAAAATGATTTATGCATGCATGTATCCTGTAGAGGGGAAAGCCCTACTAGGAGGCTCCCATAGAAATGATTTGGCAAAAATCGGGAATGTGGCCAAATTTCTTGCAATCCCATGTGGCTGCCAGTTGGAAGCTCTTTCTTACAAGCAACGCTCTAAGCAGAAGAACTTTGCCATTCATATCTGCCATAATGTGTGCTGGATCCTCAGGCCAGCATCTTGTGCATTGCCAGCACAAACATCAGCATGCCAAGTCAGGGGCGCACTGAATTCACTGTGGCTCCACGGGCACAGGATTGCATCCTAAGAAGCTTTTAGATGTTACTGCTTCAGCTTGGAGCACTGACATGAGAGAGAGAGCTTTTCAGCAGCATTCAAGTGAGCATAACAACCTTTTTCTTTCCTGGTGTACTTATATCACTTTTCAGAAAATAAAAAAGGAAATATTTTTACATGCATAGTTCTTAATTCTTTGACTGACACCCTTTGGGACTACTTAAAATTATAAAGTTCATTTTATTGCCACTCAAGCACATTGGAGTCAGCAAACTCGTAATATGCTTGTTTTAACAACCAGAAATGGATGCTAGCACGCCTCTCCCCTGAAGGCAATGTTCTGTCTTGTCTAGGTCAGTCATAAATTTGAATATAGAGAGCTACTGTAACATAATTGCTAAGAGACTGCGTTCTGAATCATTTTAAAAATCCCCCTTAAAAATTTATGCCATGAACTCACTTGTTGGCTTTAGGCAAGGCTCTCTCTCTTTCAGCCTCTCTCCCCATCTGTAATTTGAGTATAACAAATATTGGCTGGCCTTACATGGTTGTTGTGTGCATTACAGTAAGACAACATGCTATATAAATGCGAAGTTTTAAATTTTTGACTTGGCTAGATCTGTTTTATCATATTAATTAGACCTATGCTCTAACCTGCATATTTAGCTTCAAGGTGGCACATACTGCAAATTGTTTTGCAGCTGATCTCTCATTTCACGATCTTCCCAAACCTTTCAGTGTCTACTTTGTCAGGCATTAATATTTATGAAATTTTAATTTGCTTTTCAGTTAGGATTTAGAGTATCTATTAATAGATACTGGTTTAACTCCTGGTCTAGTTTTCTAAATAAGCAAAACCTGTGTTAAAAGTTGGGTTATTTATAACATTCTCTAAAATTCACTTTTCCAAATATGGATACTGAAAGGGAGAAAGCCAGATTCCTCTACCACAGATATACTAAGATGTCCTAAATATCAGACACCAGTAAGTTGCTTGCTAAACAATGCATTCTTACTTCCATTTCCTTGAATGAATTCAGTACTGGCCCCAGAATTTAGAAGTCTGTGATCAAGCGGGGTGCTAACCTGGAAGATGTGATGGGGCCATGCAACTGAGAATTTTATTTCTGATCTTTTTTGAAATACACTATAAAAAAGTGAAAATGGTAGCACTGCTATGATGGTTGGGTCCTCTGTTGAACCCTAGCCAATGCCCAAACTTGCCACCCTCTGGGCCAAGTGCTAAATGAATTTCAGCTTTGATGCAGTTCACATACTCAAAATGATGCATCAACAGGTGCCCAACAGAGCTGTTGAGCTTAGGCTGCAGAAGGGTAATGGAATAGCTGATAACACTACAAAAGAAACATGTAAAAAAAGCATGGGCATAATAAATTATAATTTGAGCTGCAGTTACTCGTGGCTTAAAACCAAATACCAAGACCAGAATCTAAGTTTCTAAAAATGAAAACAAAACAAAACAAATCACCCCGGATTTTCTCTCTCTCTCCAGGATAAAGTAACTACACACTCTTGCCAAGTTTGTTGTACCTGGTTCACATGACTATTGAGTTATCAGAATACCTTTCTATTTTCTATTCCAGTGATTTTCCTGAAAGGAGATGGGGAGTTTAAGCAATAGGCAGAATGCCGTGCAAAATGGCTTGTGGAGGGGAAAGCACTCCTTCCACAGCTCATTAATTGTGTGTTACCCTTTTTCCCATTACAGCATCTGTGAAATCAATGCACCGTTGGCTGTGAATGGGAATATGCAGCAAAAACACGGTACCCCTCCAAGAAGGCATGGAATGAGGGGGACCTCATGCATTTTATGGCCTCTGCATGGTGCATATAAGTCCACTAGGGCAAGGCAGGACCGATGCTCAATTGAACAGCCCACTGGCCTGCATCGGGAGAAGTTGTTTCCATCTAAAGGGCTGTGGATGATTTTGAAAAACATGTCAACAGCTGGCATTTCTTGAGATTGAATCTATATGCACCATGAACTTCCAGAGTGAGACCCAAAATGCACAAAGCTGAAATGGGTGTGTAACCAACCTTGGCGAAATATCGCATCCTTGCTGCATAAAGGCACCCAAGGAAAACCAGAGACTATTAAATATCCCAAATTCATTAGTTGATTCGTTACTTTGCGATGGTCTTCCATCTTCAAACTCCTCAGTGTGCCACTCGTATGGGCTAAATCTGCTGACCAGGAATAAAACAACACTGACCCCAATGTAGGCAAAAACTATGCACATCCAGATCTCATACGCTAAGGGATCAAGAAAGGAAAACACTCCTGGCTTGGACTTCTGAGGCTTCTTGATCATTATAGAGATACCAAGGCTCATAAAGGGCTTTGAGAAGTCAATCACTTCTTCTCTCACCAACGTTATAGTTAATGGAGCAATTGCAATATCGGCTTTCTGTAATGCAAGCAAAACAAAATAATAACTTATTCAATATTTAACAAGGGAATGACTTTATTGCTTTTGTGCATCGCAGATGAAGAATGCAACAGCAGGGACATGGGTAATACTAATTTCAACTCTAGCATCCTACTGAGGAATAAACTACTAAGCAATCTGCCTACAATAGTCTACTTCCTGACATACACGGTACCACGTGGCTTCACTTTTATCATGCAAATGATACCTCTTTATAATCACACACCAAACATTGTCAGGCCACAGCCCCTGAATGTTTAGGACATTTGAGTGCACAGAAGTTTTGATTTGGAGGAAAAGGTGATGAAATGCAGAGATATTGACCTCTTTTCAAACGCCCATTTAAGTCTCACTTGGATCCACGCAAACAGCTGTGATACCAACACGCGCTAACCTGATCTCTGTTAGTCATAGCTACTTGCAATGGTTAAAAACGTCTCTTACCCCATAAACAAGTTCTCCAACCATTCCATTCCAGATTTTTGTTTCTGCATCCCTGGCCCCATACTTGCGATCCCCAACAATTGTGAGTTTGTACTTGAACCCACAGTGTTTGGCAATTTCTGCAGCTAAGTCCACACAGTAGCCCTCATAGGCATCATTTCCGTCAAGCAATTCAAAATTTTTTTTCTTCATAACATAGGGGGATTCCTGTACAGAGAAACTTGGCTTTAGCTAATCAAAAAAGGATGCCATGTTAGTCATCTATTCTTTGTGTACAGGGTTGGAAGTACATTGAATAAAACAATTTTTAAAAAACTTGTATTTCCCCCCTGAAACATTCAGGATTGTTTATTTATCCATCATCACAATAACATTTCTTCACAGTTGCAGCAAGCCTTACAGGTAGAGAGGCGTTTTCAAAGGTGCATTCATAATTCTCATCAGCATTAATAAACTGTATGTTGACAAGTAAAGAAAGAGTTTTAAAACTTTTTATTTAGATAGCCTTCTAAAAAGAGAGAGCTGCATTGGATCATTCCTGCTTATTCCATAGTATTTCACACCTCTGTTACCACCAGACCCACAACTGATCATATAAAACTTACAATAAATATAGCTGTTTAAAAAAAAAAAATCTTACCACCATCAAAAGTTGACAAATTGTTGGTTCCTTTAATATATAATCCAGAACAGTTAAGCCTTGAATGAACAACTCTGAACAATGATTAGCTTACTAAGTAAACAACATTGACATTCCTACTATATGACTATATATGATTTTGCTATTTTAAAGTGATAAGGGAAAATGTCACATTCTTTTGCTTAGTGGATTGAAAGTGACTAGAGAGAAAGAGCTTTGCATTTGTTCCTGGCTTAACAACCTCTATCATGTAACAATTTTAGCACAAAATCAAAGCACAGAGTCCTGCTACAACAGAATAATGCTTCCTTGAAATTGGTTCCCTTGAAATTTTGTTTCATTTTTTTTTAAAAATCTTATCCACCACAAATCCTGCTATTTAAATAAATAAATCAATAAATAAAAGCAAAGGCATGTTTCAAAATCCTCCAAACCTGCAGCAACAGGCAATGGCACCGAACACTTTCCTCTTGTTCCTCAACCTTTCACAAATACACAGGAATAAAGTCAACTAGGCATGACTTATTCCAATATAGACCAAGAATGAATGATAAGGTTGCAATTTAGACTATCCATTTCACAAAAAACGTGTTTAATTACCAAAATAGTTGTGACAATAATAGTCTTATTCTCTAATCCCGAGGATTCATTGCAAGATGGACATTCAATTGGATTCACAACCATTCTGTCCACTTCACTCCAGTATCCAATCTGAAAAAAAGTTGCAGGTTGTATTCAGGGCAAATAAATGCATATTTTTGTTTAGAAGCATGATTTTTGATAAATTGCATTCACATACCCAATTCCTGCCTAAAGCTGTAATTAAGAACTAATAATAGTTGCTTTTATTTTTTATTCAGAAGTCCCTTGAACGTAAAATGAATTCCTCATTCCCACATTGATCCATAGTTTAAAGGTACGGTAAGTCATAGTTTAAAATGCACTATGATTTAACATGAATATGCAGCATGCTGGCAGGTACAGCTCAATCATGCCTGCTTTGTTCCTTTTCCACTCTTACTTATTCCCAGCTGGGATGAAACAAATCACAGGGCTGGCTTTGTGTTTACATGTGAACTAGCATCCACGGTGTCCCCTACCGCTAAAGAAACAAAATAAGCTGGCTTCTTATTGAGGTCTCTTTGGAGAGACCACAAAAAAGGTTCACAGTTAACGCTCCAGTTTGTGTCCTCTTGGCTTTGGACAAGGAAGAGTAGGAAAAGAACAAAGGGCATATGACTGAGACATGTGAACCAGCATGCTGCTCATTTGCAGTAAACAATAATTTTCTATTGTTTACTAAATGACTTCCTGAGGTATGCAAACCAGATCCTGGTTACATTTCAGGATAAAAAATTCAGAAAATTCTACCATTTTCAGAGAGTTCATTATCTTTTTAAAAGCTAAATTTTACCACAAGTACTCCCTCTTACTTTTAAGTGTAAACATGAAAGATGTAAAGTAAAAGAATATAAACTATACTGAAAGACTCTACTTACCTTAAATTATTATCTTTGTTACATTTTTTTTAAAAAAAACATTTTTATATCTCTACAGATAGGCATTTAATTGCATTATATCCGTATGTTCTGCATTAAGATACCTCCTTTTTAAAATACCACTTAGCAGGAAAGAACAAAAAGCAGGCAGAACCAAAATTACCTTCCGGGGACCAGTACTTTTGAGTTCCATGACATTTATTGTATAGTTAATTCTCTTTCCATTCTGATCAAACTTTATGTTTCCTGATAGCCCTTCCACCTGAACCTATGTGGAATAAGGATGGAAAGGATGGTAAAGTTAAACTAATTTGTCCACAAAATACATTTCATATCAACTGAATTTTCATTTGTGCTGAGGACTGTTTTCTACAGATAATAGTCATTTTCTGCATTGCTGAGAAGTCCCCACAGAAGTGTTAAATACACAGGTTGACTGGTCTTCCTTTATTTTTATTTTTAATGTTGAAGACATTCAGAGATCATTTAATACACAGTAATTCCACAATACCTGCTTCAGTGCCCTTTCTATTTCTACACCATGTGACCAAGGCACTGCTGGGTTTGCAAGACAGTCTCCAGCATTTCCTCTTCTGGTAATCTCAATCCTTTGTTTACGCAAGTTACGGAAAGCTTCAGTCATCACTTTGACAGCATCATAGGTCAGAGCTGATGTGTACTGAAAAGGAGCAAATATAATTCATTAAGCACAAGTTAAGAAAACTATCCTTCAGTACTTATTTGTAACTGATTGCATCAATTAAAAGAGAAGGGAGGAAAGTAAAGATCATTTCCACACCCTTTGAGGTTATATTTTTCCACAATGCATACAACTGATTTAGTTCAGTGAGTATTTCTTATCATTACCCAACACTGGGGGAGCTGCTGAGGGTGAAGAACCTGCAGCCATCCAGATGCTGTCATTGGTCATGCTGTTGAGAGAGTCCATCAACATCTGGAGGTCACCTCATTGGTAAGCCCATCCTTTATGCTAATTATGATTCAGTTCTCCAAGTAGCATCACTCATGTAGCCAAAATTACAGCAGTTGTACACAATGGGGTCGTATAATTAGATGTGGGGTAACCCTAAGAATATAAGAAGAGCCTGCTGGATCATCTAGTGGCTCATCTAGTCCAGCATTCTGCTTTCACAGTGGCCAATCAGATGCAAGAAGGACCCAAGCACAAGACATCCAGCCCATCTTGGACTCTGTGGATCCTGTAGCTGAGACTGTCTTGAGTGACAGATGGGGGAGAGGGAGATATGAGGATACGTGGATATGTGGTGTTGAGCCTGGGCAGAGGTGAGCAGGTTGGGGGAAAGCAGAATGATCATCAAGCTCACCTTGCTCATTGGTGCTTGGCAAATGTGTGGCGATGAGCAAAAGTTGGTCCCTACAGCAAAGCAGAACAGCTCCCATACGCTATCTTTCATTGCCAGCCCTTAAGGTTGAAAGTTCTCCTAGTGGTGATGAGGTTGACAGTTCAGCATACAGTCCTAACTAATCTAACCCCATGAGCAATGACAAGGGGAGCAGCAGCTGCCAGCAGCTCCCTGAGAAAATCACACCGGAAAGTCCCTGGGTCCTAGATTCAACAGGAGCTAGGCACTGTGCAACATGCTGCTTTATCCACCCTCCAGCTATGGTATCAAAGGAGAGGACTTGGCAGCCCAGTCCTAGGCATGGTGAACTCTCATCAGCCTCAGCCAGCATCAGGGATGATGGGAGATGGAGTCCACAACATCTGGAGAGCGCCACATTGACAACCCCTGATGTTGAGCTAAGTCTACAGCCTTTCTCATCCTTGGGTCCCCAGATGTTTTTGACCTACAACTCCCATCATCCCTGACCACTGGTCCTGTGAGCTAGGGATCATGGGAATTGTAGGCCAAAAACATCTGGGGACCCAAGGTTGAGAACCACTGAGCTAAGAGGATAGACTCAGCATAATGTAAAGTATAATGTAAAGCCCAGTGTTCCTAACCATAATCTATAGAAAGTTAGGATTTGAAAATAATTCTTTAGAATCTTGCAGCGGCTGCTCAACAGCTGGAAGCATGAAAATCTTGTTCACACAGATACTTCAATTTTCTGCACCTCGTAAAGATTTAAAGAGTCTGCCATCATTTGGATATTTTTTTCTTGTAATAACAGAAATGTTTTGCCACACTTACAGCGTGCCTAATAAGACAATGATTTAGTGAAACTGGCCTTCCTATAGTTTTTATTATATCAGAATATACAAGTTCACTTTCCCTACTTAAAAGCTCCCAGGAGAGAATTTTCAAGAGTTTTGTAAAGTCTGCATCTAATACTTGGAGAGGAGTTTGTGTTTCAGGGCCAATAACGAGATGCCAACCTTTAGTGCAGTTTGAAGATTAACTGTAAAAAATCTAGTTGTAATACAAACAGCCAACAGTAAATACTACTGGGAACATGTACAGGGTGTTTGCTTCATCAGTTTGCACAAAAAAAAACCTAAAAGCTATGGCAAGGTTTTATTATGGCACTTGATCTTAAGCTCCTGGTTCAGGCATCATGCCAGCGAATGCCTTTTCCTTGTATAATCTTGTTCCTTGTCATTTTCAGCCTACCAGACTCCTGTCACTGCATCAACTTCCGCTAGTATTGGAATCCAGCAGTAGCATGAATGGTGAACATCTGTTTATCCTTTCACCTTAAACAGAAAGGGCGTGGGTCAGAAGACTCCTATGGATGAGATGATACATTTCAGGAGTCGCTCCCATGGTGAAAAAAATTCCCCACTTGAGTATCTATCTTAGACACCCCCACAGAGGGGTGAACTATCTACTTTGAGCAACTTCCTTTTCTATCCAGAAAAGCAAAGCCGGCACTATAACGCAATGGGGTGTTTGTGTGCTCAGAAGCATTTACGGCTGCCATCTGCCCTTCTCTCTTGATCACGTATTCATTGATCATGTATGGAGTACAGTATAGATCAAAATTTTCCAAATTTAATCTTTTGCTGGAATGATTTAGCGTTGCTTGCTCGGAGACTAGTCAGTAACTAAATTATGCTAGAGCACACCGCTGAGATAGGCAATTTCTCCTGCTGCTACTGTAATCACTTATATGCACCCTGAAATAACTGCAGTCTTGAGGCAAATATAAAATGGTTTATGACGCGTAGTCCTAGCTAGTATTAATTACAAAACAGTAGGGTGGTTTATTTTCTAGGCCTGTGACCTTTATACAAAGTTAAGTGTATGGATGTAATATTTTCATCCCTGTATACACTGATTAATGATTCAAGAACAAAGTGTCAGTATTAAAAAGTGTAGCACAAGGCTTTAGATTTATTCTGTGGTTGCTCTTTCCTATCATTTCCTAATTGCCCAAGTAGATCTCGTAGTGTTTTATCCCATTTTCTCAAAACCCTAAATGCATCTGCATGGAAATAGGATATTAGCAGAGCTGCAAAAGTAGAAGATGCTCTTGCCCAGTCCCTTGAACTAAGGTTCAACATACTGGGTCATCTGTGTCTTTTAATAAAATTGAGCAGTTTCTAGCCTGCTTGCCAAGTAGTTGAAGCTCATGTCCTTCCTCCAGGTGCTCTGTGATGCAACAGCAGAAGTAGTCGTAGGTGTGGTGATGCCACCACACCTCCTAAGCTGCTGTCAAAGCTTGTGGCTTTAAATTGTGTTTTTGAAAAGAAGGAGAAAGGTCACACTTTAAACGCATAACCCACTTCTCCCAAATCATTTCGTGCACATCATAGCTCAATGGCCAAACATTACAGAATGGATAGGACTCTTACCACTGAACTACATTCTGGCTGGTTACATTCCAGCTATGCAAAAGCCCAAAGTTTCTATACACACACAAACCACACACCCCTCCATCCAGGGAAGCAAGAGACATGTTCACAGTTCACAGACCCATTCCAGCCAGGCAAAAGCAATCAGGGAGAAGGATTGGTGTAGTCTGTAGAAAGTCCCAAGGGCCACATAGACAGGCCTGGAGGACCACATTCTCAAAACAGATTTACACTAGCATTTGCTTCAACCTAAGTATGGGCATGCATCTAAGAAGGAGCATATAAATGAAAGGCATTGGAAATTACAGCCCCTGCTCGGGGCAAGGAGGGCTAGAGCAATCTCAGCATCACTTCAGGGGTGTGTGGGGTGGACACAGGGGGAATGTAACACAGCCCAGGGGAGGATATGGAAGAGACTGACTGGCTCCCCCCTCCCATCGCCACCTCCTCTTCCTCCACAGGTGCCACTTTCTGCACAGTCCTGGGCATGCGTGGAAGGGAGGGTATTTGCTACTGCAGTCATTTCCAGGTTCTGCTGCAAGCACCAAAGAAGGAAGAGAAATAAGACCATGGGATGGGCCAAGGCAGCTTTACCACTTAGGGAACATGTGTCTGATCAGGCTGTGTAAGTCCTATGCCTGATCAGGAGAAATCCTCCCTGCCTGCCTTGCCCTGCTCTATTAATATAGTCAGTTTCACAACCCTAAAACAAAACAAACAGCAGTGGGGAGGTTGAGTTCAAATTGTTCCAGAAGATAAAATAATTAATTGAGGAGTTTAAGATCATACAAAATGTTGCCAGACACCCACTGGGAGCAAAGATGAGAAGCCAGACAATTCCCCCCCCCCCATCTTTCCAAGAATTTGATTCCCTGAAATATGCAGCTTCAAACTTTATTTGCCCTTCCTCATTGCAGAACCAATCCCTTCCTCATTTTCAAACACCCTCCCCTTTTCCATCTTTCCATCTTTTTCTGGCTGGCCAGGTCCAAGCTCAAATCCCACTTCTTTCATTGCAAAACTCACACAGAGATAGCAAATTAAATATTTGGAAGAAAGTTTTCAAATGCATCAGGACACTGCAGGTGTGTTGCTGTACCCTGAGAAGTGGCATCCGAAAAACCATTACACTGACGTTGATGTCGTACCTAAGTAACATTTGGTCATGATTGTAAAATGGAGGGCAGCACAACCTTTCCACAGATGTAAAAGTCAAAGATGGGGCAAGGGAGGGCCAAACAGATCTGATGCCATTTCCATCAATAAGCATAATATTATCATACTGCTAGTTTACATGGCATGTCCAGTGGAAGAAAAAGGCAATAACTGGGGAGGGGAAGCATAAAACTAGTCTGAGAAATTCTGGAGAAAAGAGTCAGAAGTAGTGGCCTTATGAAAAGTGTGACTGAGCCTCGTCTGCATTGCTGAGAGGCAAGAAGTAGCAATACTGGTAAAAAGCATCAATGGAAGGAAATAAGAGAAAGGATATGATGTCACAATCATCCTCCCCTCTCTAACTTTTGCTTAAAGCATTTTACAGGCAATTCTTTAAAATTTATTTTGCTTGTCTCAGAGGAAGCTGAACCATCCCTGCTTCCCTTTCTGCCTCTGACATATTCTTTTGATTGAAGAGGGTTCTAAATCACACATGCTGACAAAATAAATGCTACCTTACATCCTACCTTAAATAAATGCTGCCTTCAGGTAACCTTAAGACTGCAGTAGAGCAAAAAAACAACAACAAACCAACAGCAACCCGAAGCAACCATGCACTATAACAAAATTGCTTTTAAATTAATGTAAACTGCTTGGAACATCTGGTTCCCACCATGATTACTGTTAGGCTGTGTTAAAAATGCCTCCACTGAAACAGAAATCTATTGACAAGCAGAGAGCTGAAGTTCTCCATTTTAACAGCTCGCCTTATTTCAGAGGAGATGACATTCTGGCAACTGGCTTTTCAGTCACATTATCCAGGAAAAAAAGTGCTTTACTTGTGCTGCCTTATCTCTTATATTCAGAGACAGAAAATCTGTGGTTGACTCAGAAGGATATCGTAGATCACTGTACAACGAAGGTGGCAGACCTACCTCTGTGTGAGAGGGAATTCTACAACTTATACAATTCTATAATTAATCTATAATTATCTGTGGCCTCCTTGTGTGGGTGGAGTTTTTAAATCCTGCCTTTTCAAAATAGCTTTGTCTTTAAGATTCTTGTTTTCTTTTATGCCAGTTTTAAAGAATGAGTCTATTTATATATTGCAACTTGCTTTGAGTTACCTTGCAAAGAAGATCAACCAATACATTTAATAAATAACAACAACAACGTAGGGGCTACCACAGAAAATGCTATTTCCTGGCTCACTCCCCCAGCCCCACACACTCTGAGGGTGGTAGCATTACCAAGAGGGCAACCTCTGCTGAGAGGGTCTGTAGGGAAGAACTTGGTCTTTCAGACTTTGGGGCTTTAATAATCTAAGGAATCCCAAACTATGCTGTAGTAGTAAAGCGATGTGCCATCATATGGTGACCTGCACTATCATTGGTTCATTCTGTGCAGGCCACTTACCAATCTCTCTGCATAGGCACAGCAGAAGATTGTGCAAACTGGGACCTGTGAGATGGCAGACTGAAAATCAATGGACCCTTCTCTCTCTCTTTCTTTTATCTACAACAATAGAAATAAATTACTATAGCGCAAGGGACAGAGTCTGCAGGACTTTCATTCCTTTTTCCACCAACGTTTTAAGAAATCAAAAGGGGAGGTAGTTTGAATCCTGAAAAATATAATGTTAGAAACAAACTCTGAAGACTGTTCTAAATAAATAAACAATACTCCCTTTAAAATGCATTTTTTGAGGGTGTGAATTGGGTTGGAAATGTCTCTTTCCATTTAGTACTATATCTCACATCCTTGTGTTGTAATATGACATACTGATTTATGTCAGTCATATTCTATTGCTTATCGTGCTCACAACAGAAAGTGGCCTTGTGTGTTTCCTTGTGGAAATGTACTGAAGGGGAACTGGAGGCAACTTGAGGACAAGTAGTGATTGCTATCAAACGACGAGTCTGAATTGCAAAATATTTCTGGAGCTGTACTTTGGTACTGGGGTGAGGCTGTCATATTTCTGCTTCTCTGTACACACTATATCTTTAAAGCACATTCAAAGCACATTTCTCCCCTCAAAGAATTCT
>NC_138034.1:36198641-36302168 GCF_964106645.2 Podarcis pityusensis
TTTTAAAAAAAATGTAACAAAGATAATAATTTAAGGTAAGTAGAGTCTTTCAGTATAGTTTATATTCTTTTACTTTACATCTTTCATGTTTACACTTAAAGTAAGAGGAGTACTTGTGGTAAAAATTTAGCTTTTAAAAGATAATGAACTCTCTGAAAATGGTAGAATTTTCTGAATTTTTTATCCTGGAAATGTAACCAGGATCTGGTTTGCATACCTCAGGAAGTCATTTAGTAAACAATAGAAAATTATTGTTTACTGCAAATGAGCAGCATGCTGGTTCACATGTCTCAGTCATATGCCCTTTGTTCTTTTCCTACTCTTCCTTGTCCAAAGCCAAGAAGGGACACAAACTGGAGCGTTACTGTGAACCTTTTTTGTGGTCTCTCCAAAGAGACCTCAATAAGAAGCCAGCTTATTTTGTTTCTTTAGCGGTAGGGGACACCGTGGATGAATACCTGCTTCAGTGCCCTTTCTATTTCTACACCATGTGACCAAGGCACTGCTGGGTTTGCAAGACAGTCTCCAGCATTTCCTCTTCTGGTAATCTCAATCCTTTGTTTACGCAAGTTACGGAAAGCTTCAGTCATCACTTTGACAGCATCATAGGTCAGAGCTGATGTGTACTGAAAAGGAGCAAATATAATTCATTAAGCACAAGTTAAGAAAACTATCCTTCAGTACTTATTTGTAACTGATTGCATCAATTAAAAGAGAAGGGAGGAAAGTAAAGATCATTTCCACACCCTTTGAGGTTATATTTTTCCACAATGCATACAACTGATTTAGTTCAGTGAGTATTTCTTATCATTACCCAACACTGGGGGAGCTGCTGAGGGTGAAGAACCTGCAGCCATCCAGATGCTGTCATTGGTCATGCTGTTGAGAGAGTCCATCAACATCTGGAGGTCACCTCATTGGTAAGCCCATCCTTTATGCTAATTATGATTCAGTTCTCCAAGTAGCATCACTCATGTAGCCAAAATTACAGCAGTTGTACACAATGGGGTCGTATAATTAGATGTGGGGTAACCCTAAGAATATAAGAAGAGCCTGCTGGATCATCTAGTGGCTCATCTAGTCCAGCATTCTGCTTTCACAGTGGCCAATCAGATGCAAGAAGGACCCAAGCACAAGACATCCAGCCCATCTTGGACTCTGTGGATCCTGTAGCTGAGACTGTCTTGAGTGACAGATGGGGGAGAGGGAGATATGAGGATACGTGGATATGTGGTGTTGAGCCTGGGCAGAGGTGAGCAGGTTGGGGGAAAGCAGAATGATCATCAAGCTCACCTTGCTCATTGGTGCTTGGCAAATGTGTGGCGATGAGCAAAAGTTGTCCCTACAGCAAAGCAGAACAGCTCCCATACGCTATCTTTCATTGCCAGCCCTTAAGGTTGAAAGTTCTCCTAGTGGTGATGAGGTTGACAGTTCAGCATACAGTCCTAACTAATCTAACCCCATGAGCAATGACAAGGGGAGCAGCAGCTGCCAGCAGCTCCCTGAGAAAATCACACCGGAAAGTCCCTGGGTCCTAGATTCAACAGGAGCTAGGCACTGTGCAACATGCTGCTTTATCCACCCTCCAGCTATGGTATCAAAGGAGAGGACTTGGCAGCCCAGTCCTAGGCATGGTGAACTCTCATCAGCCTCAGCCAGCATCAGGGATGATGGGAGATGGAGTCCACAACATCTGGAGAGCGCCACATTGACAACCCCTGATGTTGAGCTAAGTCTACAGCCTTTCTCATCCTTGGGTCCCCAGATGTTTTTGACCTACAACTCCCATCATCCCTGACCACTGGTCCTGTGAGCTAGGGATCATGGGAATTGTAGGCCAAAAACATCTGGGGACCCAAGGTTGAGAACCACTGAGCTAAGAGGATAGACTCAGCATAATGTAAAGTATAATGTAAAGCCCAGTGTTCCTAACCATAATCTATAGAAAAGTTAGGATTTGAAAATAATTCTTTAGAATCTTGCAGCGGCTGCTCAACAGCTGGAAGCATGAAAATCTTGTTCACACAGATACTTCAATTTTCTGCACCTCGTAAAGATTTAAAGAGTCTGCCATCATTTGGATATTTTTTTCTTGTAATAACAGAAATGTTTTGCCACACTTACAGCGTGCCTAATAAGACAATGATTTAGTGAAACTGGCCTTCCTATAGTTTTTATTATATCAGAATATACAAGTTCACTTTCCCTACTTAAAAGCTCCCAGGAGAGAATTTTCAAGAGTTTTGTAAAGTCTGCATCTAATACTTGGAGAGGAGTTTGTGTTTCAGGGCCAATAACGAGATGCCAACCTTTAGTGCAGTTTGAAGATTAACTGTAAAAAATCTAGTTGTAATACAAACAGCCAACAGTAAATACTACTGGGAACATGTACAGGGTGTTTGCTTCATCAGTTTGCACAAAAAAAAACCTAAAAGCTATGGCAAGGTTTTATTATGGCACTTGATCTTAAGCTCCTGGTTCAGGCATCATGCCAGCGAATGCCTTTTCCTTGTATAATCTTGTTCCTTGTCATTTTCAGCCTACCAGACTCCTGTCACTGCATCAACTTCCGCTAGTATTGGAATCCAGCAGTAGCATGAATGGTGAACATCTGTTTATCCTTTCACCTTAAACAGAAAGGGCGTGGGTCAGAAGACTCCTATGGATGAGATGATACATTTCAGGAGTCGCTCCCATGGTGAAAAAAATTCCCCACTTGAGTATCTATCTTAGACACCCCCACAGAGGGGTGAACTATCTACTTTGAGCAACTTCCTTTTCTATCCAGAAAAGCAAAGCCGGCACTATAACGCAATGGGGTGTTTGTGTGCTCAGAAGCATTTACGGCTGCCATCTGCCCTTCTCTCTTGATCACGTATTCATTGATCATGTATGGAGTACAGTATAGATCAAAATTTTCCAAATTTAATCTTTTGCTGGAATGATTTAGCGTTGCTTGCTCGGAGACTAGTCAGTAACTAAATTATGCTAGAGCACACCGCTGAGATAGGCAATTTCTCCTGCTGCTACTGTAATCACTTATATGCACCCTGAAATAACTGCAGTCTTGAGGCAAATATAAAATGGTTTATGACGCGTAGTCCTAGCTAGTATTAATTACAAAACAGTAGGGTGGTTTATTTTCTAGGCCTGTGACCTTTATACAAAGTTAAGTGTATGGATGTAATATTTTCATCCCTGTATACACTGATTAATGATTCAAGAACAAAGTGTCAGTATTAAAAAGTGTAGCACAAGGCTTTAGATTTATTCTGTGGTTGCTCTTTCCTATCATTTCCTAATTGCCCAAGTAGATCTCGTAGTGTTTTATCCCATTTTCTCAAAACCCTAAATGCATCTGCATGGAAATAGGATATTAGCAGAGCTGCAAAAGTAGAAGATGCTCTTGCCCAGTCCCTTGAACTAAGGTTCAACATACTGGGTCATCTGTGTCTTTTAATAAAATTGAGCAGTTTCTAGCCTGCTTGCCAAGTAGTTGAAGCTCATGTCCTTCCTCCAGGTGCTCTGTGATGCAACAGCAGAAGTAGTCGTAGGTGTGGTGATGCCACCACACCTCCTAAGCTGCTGTCAAAGCTTGTGGCTTTAAATTGTGTTTTTGAAAAGAAGGAGAAAGGTCACACTTTAAACGCATAACCCACTTCTCCCAAATCATTTCGTGCACATCATAGCTCAATGGCCAAACATTACAGAATGGATAGGACTCTTACCACTGAACTACATTCTGGCTGGTTACATTCCAGCTATGCAAAAGCCCAAAGTTTCTATACACACACAAACCACACACCCCTCCATCCAGGGAAGCAAGAGACATGTTCACAGTTCACAGACCCATTCCAGCCAGGCAAAAGCAATCAGGGAGAAGGATTGGTGTAGTCTGTAGAAAGTCCCAAGGGCCACATAGACAGGCCTGGAGGACCACATTCTCAAAACAGATTTACACTAGCATTTGCTTCAACCTAAGTATGGGCATGCATCTAAGAAGGAGCATATAAATGAAAGGCATTGGAAATTACAGCCCCTGCTCGGGGCAAGGAGGGCTAGAGCAATCTCAGCATCACTTCAGGGGTGTGTGGGGTGGACACAGGGGGAATGTAACACAGCCCAGGGGAGGATATGGAAGAGACTGACTGGCTCCCCCCTCCCATCGCCACCTCCTCTTCCTCCACAGGTGCCACTTTCTGCACAGTCCTGGGCATGCGTGGAAGGGAGGGTATTTGCTACTGCAGTCATTTCCAGGTTCTGCTGCAAGCACCAAAGAAGGAAGAGAAATAAGACCATGGGATGGGCCAAGGCAGCTTTACCACTTAGGGAACATGTGTCTGATCAGGCTGTGTAAGTCCTATGCCTGATCAGGAGAAATCCTCCCTGCCTGCCTTGCCCTGCTCTATTAATATAGTCAGTTTCACAACCCTAAAACAAAACAAACAGCAGTGGGGAGGTTGAGTTCAAATTGTTCCAGAAGATAAAATAATTAATTGAGGAGTTTAAGATCATACAAAATGTTGCCAGACACCCACTGGGAGCAAAGATGAGAAGCCAGACAATTCCCCCCCCCCCATCTTTCCAAGAATTTGATTCCCTGAAATATGCAGCTTCAAACTTTATTTGCCCTTCCTCATTGCAGAACCAATCCCTTCCTCATTTTCAAACACCCTCCCCTTTTCCATCTTTCCATCTTTTTCTGGCTGGCCAGGTCCAAGCTCAAATCCCACTTCTTTCATTGCAAAACTCACACAGAGATAGCAAATTAAATATTTGGAAGAAAGTTTTCAAATGCATCAGGACACTGCAGGTGTGTTGCTGTACCCTGAGAAGTGGCATCCGAAAAACCATTACACTGACGTTGATGTCGTACCTAAGTAACATTTGGTCATGATTGTAAAATGGAGGGCAGCACAACCTTTCCACAGATGTAAAAGTCAAAGATGGGGCAAGGGAGGGCCAAACAGATCTGATGCCATTTCCATCAATAAGCATAATATTATCATACTGCTAGTTTACATGGCATGTCCAGTGGAAGAAAAAGGCAATAACTGGGGAGGGGAAGCATAAAACTAGTCTGAGAAATTCTGGAGAAAAGAGTCAGAAGTAGTGGCCTTATGAAAAGTGTGACTGAGCCTCGTCTGCATTGCTGAGAGGCAAGAAGTAGCAATACTGGTAAAAAGCATCAATGGAAGGAAATAAGAGAAAGGATATGATGTCACAATCATCCTCCCCTCTCTAACTTTTGCTTAAAGCATTTTACAGGCAATTCTTTAAAATTTATTTTGCTTGTCTCAGAGGAAGCTGAACCATCCCTGCTTCCCTTTCTGCCTCTGACATATTCTTTTGATTGAAGAGGGTTCTAAATCACACATGCTGACAAAATAAATGCTACCTTACATCCTACCTTAAATAAATGCTGCCTTCAGGTAACCTTAAGACTGCAGTAGAGCAAAAAAACAACAACAAACCAACAGCAACCCGAAGCAACCATGCACTATAACAAAATTGCTTTTAAATTAATGTAAACTGCTTGGAACATCTGGTTCCCACCATGATTACTGTTAGGCTGTGTTAAAAATGCCTCCACTGAAACAGAAATCTATTGACAAGCAGAGAGCTGAAGTTCTCCATTTTAACAGCTCGCCTTATTTCAGAGGAGATGACATTCTGGCAACTGGCTTTTCAGTCACATTATCCAGGAAAAAAAGTGCTTTACTTGTGCTGCCTTATCTCTTATATTCAGAGACAGAAAATCTGTGGTTGACTCAGAAGGATATCGTAGATCACTGTACAACGAAGGTGGCAGACCTACCTCTGTGTGAGAGGGAATTCTACAACTTATACAATTCTATAATTAATCTATAATTATCTGTGGCCTCCTTGTGTGGGTGGAGTTTTTAAATCCTGCCTTTTCAAAATAGCTTTGTCTTTAAGATTCTTGTTTTCTTTTATGCCAGTTTTAAAGAATGAGTCTATTTATATATTGCAACTTGCTTTGAGTTACCTTGCAAAGAAGATCAACCAATACATTTAATAAATAACAACAACAACGTAGGGGCTACCACAGAAAATGCTATTTCCTGGCTCACTCCCCCAGCCCCACACACTCTGAGGGTGGTAGCATTACCAAGAGGGCAACCTCTGCTGAGAGGGTCTGTAGGGAAGAACTTGGTCTTTCAGACTTTGGGGCTTTAATAATCTAAGGAATCCCAAACTATGCTGTAGTAGTAAAGCGATGTGCCATCATATGGTGACCTGCACTATCATTGGTTCATTCTGTGCAGGCCACTTACCAATCTCTCTGCATAGGCACAGCAGAAGATTGTGCAAACTGGGACCTGTGAGATGGCAGACTGAAAATCAATGGACCCTTCTCTCTCTCTTTCTTTTATCTACAACAATAGAAATAAATTACTATAGCGCAAGGGACAGAGTCTGCAGGACTTTCATTCCTTTTTCCACCAACGTTTTAAGAAATCAAAAGGGGAGGTAGTTTGAATCCTGAAAAATATAATGTTAGAAACAAACTCTGAAGACTGTTCTAAATAAATAAACAATACTCCCTTTAAAATGCATTTTTTGAGGGTGTGAATTGGGTTGGAAATGTCTCTTTCCATTTAGTACTATATCTCACATCCTTGTGTTGTAATATGACATACTGATTTATGTCAGTCATATTCTATTGCTTATCGTGCTCACAACAGAAAGTGGCCTTGTGTGTTTCCTTGTGGAAATGTACTGAAGGGGAACTGGAGGCAACTTGAGGACAAGTAGTGATTGCTATCAAACGACGAGTCTGAATTGCAAAATATTTCTGGAGCTGTACTTTGGTACTGGGGTGAGGCTGTCATATTTCTGCTTCTCTGTACACACTATATCTTTAAAGCACATTCAAAGCACATTTCTCCCCTCAAAGAATTCTGGGAACCGTAGTGTGTTATGGGTTGCTAGTAACTGTAACACTGTGAGGCGTAAACTGCAGTGCCCAGAATTCTTTTGGTGATGAAATATTCTTGAAAGGTATAGTTTTTACTGAGCTTTAGTAACTTGGGATATCAAGGTGGAGAAAGTCGTGCTCTGAGTAGCCTTGCTGTTCGAGTTGAGGCAGATAACCACCTGGTCAACCTGGTTATGGAACAGATTTCCTACGACTTCTTGTCTGATTTGATCTTTGTGGTCTTTTTAGCTTCAGGTGAATACCTTTGTGGTCACCAAAGCTTTTAAAATAACTCCTGCAGTCTGGTCACCTCAGGTTTTAAATATATTTTTCAACTTTGGGGTATGATGTGTTTTGGGTTTGTGTTTTTTTAAAACTGCATTTATGCCATTTGTGATGTTGGAGTTTTATTTTTAATTTTGTATTGCAATGGCTTTTTAAATTAATTTATTTGTTGAAGCTGCCCAGAGATCTCTGTGCTTTGGAGCAGCATAGAAATGTCATAAATAAATAAGCAGTCTCCGTTGCTAGCATTTCATAAATATGCTCTGCACTCCTTTTCATCCAAGTTCTGTGTTGAAGTTGCCCCAGTTTACATAAACTGAATTAAATATGCACATTGGAAATATTTCTCTATTTTTGAATGAAAATGAACCTACTTGCCAGAACCAATTTTGATTCAATAATTTTGAATGTTCTGCCAAAGGTGGAAGGAGGGGAAATAAAGAAGGTTATAGAAACTGCTTCTGGAAGAACAATGCCTAATTATGTCAGTGGGGCTGAGTGGGGAAGAAAAAGAGCCATACAGAATGCCAAAATTTTCATCCTCTTGTCACCAACAGCTTTCAGAATCTACAGCTCTTCTAACAACTCTAAACAAATAATGTTTAGAGACCCCTCCTCTTATGGAAGGCTCTTCTGTACAGCAGAGGCTGCCAAGTGTGGAGGGATGGGAAGGTAGGACTTGCCTGGTGGGGCAGAGCTACGGCAATAGCCTTCCACAACTGGTGTCACTGCAGCTTACTAGAAGCAGGAGGGGAAAGGCAATTGGGAAGTGCAACAGCTACGTACCTGCCTTTAAGCTACCTGCATAAACCATGCTTCACACTGGCAATGGAATTCAATAAATGAATATTCTACTGAACATGTGTGGAATATGAAAATTTAAAAGCAGCACTAGGCAAGAAGCAACTAATATCTAACCACCATAGCTCATACCATCTTTCTCTTTTTCCTTTCCCCTTTAATCACTAAATCTTTCTCACAGTGTTGAGGTTCTTCTATTTTAAGTCACAGATACGACATACCTTCCCTTGGGCCATTACGCCTTCTCAGTCTGAAACATGTATATAAAATTAAATTCTATCGAATTCTGATTCAGTCAAGACTGGGGGTGTCTTTTGCATCACAGAACGTAATGGACCTGCTTTAGGACATTAGCAAGGAAGACTATTTTCATAAGTGACTTCTGTTATGAAGGAGTTATTGCTTTTATTTCATATGAATTCTGAGCACAGTAGTCCATTTTTCACAGAAATGTGACACAACCACTGCTATCCTTTGACTCTGCCACATGGGATAGTTGTTCATGCAACTGATGAAGTGGGCACTAGTCTGTGAGAGCTAATGCCTCATCAAAATTATTAGTCTTCAATCTTCCACAGGTTTATCAATTTTTTCTAGAATAGATTCACAAAACTGTTCTTCTAGAATTCATTATTAGTGTGACAACTACGACAACAAACACTTCTTTCCCACAGTATACCCTAGTCCAAGTGTATTAGCAAAAGTGTACCTTGATTGTACTAGTATGTGCTCCTGGATATTCTTTTTCTTCTAATGTTGACCAGCGCTGTATAAATTTTGACACCAGGGGATCATCATAGTCCACTATCTGAAAACCTGATACGTTGGCTCCTCCAAACTGTATTTTTGATAAGTCTCCATCAGTAAATCCCTAGGCATTGAACACATTGGTCAGTTGGCCAGTTATTCAACTTTTCTGTCATATTTTAGTAAGAAAAACATTAACACTAAAAGGTTCACATACACATTTGACTCATAAAACTTTTCCTCACATAAGGGTTTCTTCTCTTTTCAACAAAAATTACTGCAGACTTCCAAGAGTTACATTGGCTGTCTGCCTTGTCATTCACCTTTAAGAGCTCAGGGAAATAGAGACTGCCATACAGGGAATGCATTGGTCTTCAGGAGTAGATTTGTGTGAGGAAGAACTGCTGCGAGAAGGAAGCACCTGTAGTCTATGCATGTTCAGAAGGCCATTTGCATCATATTTTTTGACTGTCAGAAGTAACAGTAACCTTATTGATCCATTTATGATTTAACAGTAAGCCATAAAAAAAGAACTAGAAGGTCTTGGGCTCATGGTACCTTCTCTGACATGACCACTCAATGCACAAATGTCATGGGAAAGGGCAGCATCGTGCATCATGTCAGAAATAGGACCAGCAGGCATATTCCTGATCCCTGATATCCATGTGGAATAAACACATGGAAAATAACGGGCTACAGTAAATGGGTTAGAAGAGGAATATGAGAAGAGATGGGCGAGTAAGAGGAATGGGCAAGGCAGAATGGGAAAACTGGCTTGTTAGATAGGGGGATGATCATTTCACGCAATTCTGATATGATCCATGGATACCTCCTCTACTTCAAATTATTAACAGCTCTATAAGATGTTTTCTAGACAGCAATCTAGTCTGTCAATGAACTATATCATATAAAATTACCCCCAAAAACAGACAAACAAACAAACAAACAAACAAACCCCACTTTAATATCTGAGAGCTAAGTTGTGGTTATTAGTATTAAATTAACTTACCAAATTTGCAATGATGTAGTGGTATCCATTGACATGCTTTCCAATTGTAATAACCTGCAAGAGAAATATATAATTTATCTGATTAGGGAAATGGCACATATACTAGAAGAAACACTTCATAAAATAATGTGGGATTAATTATGGATTACACTGGAAAATATATGGTTCTGGGCTGAATCTTTTGAAGGCTTTGTGGAGGGCATTTTTGGGGTGGGGAAACCCAACAAGATCTCAAATAGGGCAGGGCGTATTATGAATTCCATATATATATTGCTTGTTTTCAATAAGGCCTGCACTTTCCTTAGTCACTGTACAAGGTGGCTGTGGGATCTTTATTGTTGTTAATGGAGAATTGGACAGCACTTTCTAAAATGTCCAGCCAGCCTCCTCCCCACAAGGCCTATTCTCAGGGTTCCTAGGAATGCTGAAGAGAACACCTCTTCAATTCACAAGGTGGTGAATGGCCCTGCAAAACTGGGCACAATTCTGGCCCAGTCCTAAAAATAATTGAAAGTAAAAATATATCTGTATGTAACTCCTATACATGTATACATCCGCTGAGTTTAACGGGGTTTCTCCAATGTGAGTATAAAATGGCAGCCGATACCCAAAGAACTATTCAGTGAAGACTAAGTATGCTCAGCGGCTTTGTTGAGGGTCAGTGAATTGGCCTGACTGAGCTCCTTAAAGCTTGTATTATCCCTGGGAGAGAGCAAGCCTGACCCGGGGGGTGGATCTACTATGAACAAAGGAAGCTTAAGCTTCAGGGCCCCTAATCCCAGAGGGTCCCAGAAGCGACTTTAGTCCACATTGCTTAAAACAATTAGGTCTGGTAGACCCAATTTGAATCACACAGTTCAAACGGATTAATTTTTTGTTGTATATATCTCAACAATCCCAAAGTTTGAAAGCCAAAAGCACAAATGTTGTAAAGGTAAGGGTCGCGGTACAGCAATCTGAAGCAAAATCTGAGGTGTAGTACAGTGGTACCTCGGGTTACATACACTTCAGGTTACAGACTCCGCTAACCCAGAAATAGTGCTTCAGGTTAAGAACTTTGCTTCAGGATGAGAACAGAAATTGTGCTTCAGCGGTGCAGCGGCAGCAGGAGGCCCCATTAGCTAAAGTGGTGCTTCAGTTTAAGAACAGTTTCAGGTTAAGAACGGACCTCTGGAACGAATTAAGTACTTAACCCGAGGTACCACTGTACTTAATTTTTTTAAAAAAAATAATATTATGCTGATCTGTCATAGAACAACCCCCTTGAAGAAGATGACAGTGGTTATCCAGACCTTGTTGCTAGTTGTGAAGGGGCCCCCATGATAGTTCAAGCTTCAGGGCCCCCAAAATGTAGGACTGCCACTGAACGATAGGGTGCCTGACTGACCAGTAGAAAAGCAGTTCTGGCACTGGGCCAGGATACAATGAAACATTTTGGTCACATTGACAGTATACAGTTAAAGCACATTTAAAACACATGGCTTCCTCCAAATAATCCTGGGAGCTGTAGTTTGTTAAGGGTGAAGGGAATTTTTCAGGATTCTTCATGGTGGAGTAATGTGTTATAACTATATGGTGTGGGTATGACATTGCAATTCCCACAAGTATGCTATATTATTCATATATAGTGCTAACACAAGGGCTAGCCATTCTATATCTGTCTTAGAATCACAGAATTGTAGCATTGGAAAGGACCCTGAGGATCATCTGGTCCAACCCCCAGCAATGCAGGGATATGCAGCTGTCCCATACGGGGATTCAACCTGCAACCTTGGCGTTATCTGCACCACACTCTAACCAACTGAGCTTTGAAATCTCTTCTGTGCCCTGTGTTACAGAAGCATTATTGCATTATTCACAGGCTCAAAAAGAGGATGAGCCAACTGCTAGCCTTCCCTAGGAAAAAAACCCACAGTTACTGTTATGGAAGAAGTACAACCTGTTCTGCAATAAGCTAAAGAACTTGGGGTCTGTTTATTTTTTTCTGATTTAGTCCTATAAATGTCAATGGAGCTAAACAGGCTACACTCCAAGTACTTCAAGTTAACTAGGTAGTATAGATCAGACTGAGTATCTTTTAATTTACCATTGATCAAACCAAGGCATCCACGTTTCATTTCAGGTATCATCCTTTTAATCTTCTCTGATGGTCAGAAGTACATAATAGGCGTCTTATAGAGGACTTCATTTGATGAAGTGCCAAAATGAAAAGGTCTTGTGTTGAGAAAGGATGGAAGCAAGGCATTCTACCTAAAGCCTTCAGCCCACAGATTCACTTTCCACTCCAGCTCAAAAGCTTTTCAATCTGCTCAGCTCCAGGTGAGTAACAGAGCAATTCTAATCCCAGCCAGGTATAAGTGGGAAGTGACAGAGTGGAGCAGCCACTGCTGCATCTACAGCCCCATCACTCACAGCACAGAGCAGCTAGCCTGGATCTGGTGTAATCTTGAACCCAGATTGGGCTCAATGCCAACAGGTGGTGGCAGTGGGGCCAGTTTATAACCAGCTAAGCCCTTCCTGCTCTCTGCCCCGGCAGAACAGCCAAGGGTGGGAATCAGCAATTTCCTCCTATCCAGGTGTAAGCGAAAGCACCGTATGCTCATACATGGATCCTTTGGATCCAAGTTACTGTGAAACTGAGAACTGTGCATTAAACACCGAGAGCATTTATTAACCACAATAGAAATTTGATTTCTAAAAAATCTGATGAACTGGATTTTCTGCTCCATGCATCAGCGTTATCAGAATGTTCTTGTCATTGCCGAAGTATGCAAAAAAAATGCAATTTTATTACCAACGCTGGACCCAACACAAATAAATTGTGATGATAAATCATGATGGGAGCATTTCATATACGCTTACACTGTTAGGCATTAAAAAATAGAGGAAAGCAAACCTGGTCTACAATGTCGTTGACTTTATCCCGTTCACAGTCGAGAATAACTCGCCTTTCTCTTTTTACCTCCAGATCCCGAAACAATGAGCGGTATGTTTCATCTTTTCTGTCATTATTAATGTTGCCCACATTTATAGCAGTCACTTGCCATTTCTTTTCAGCTGCAGTGTCCAGTACAGCTTGTAGTGTCGACAAACCTGGTAAGATAGAAAAATACAATAAAGACTCAACCTCAGATGCATGGCTCTTAGGTTAATTTATTTCCAGGATAGCTCAACAACTAGCTAAGCAAACCAGAATCCCCATTTTTTTTTTTTGTTTGTTAAATGAACCAATGGCCACAACTTTCTTGGATCCCTATGAATTTCTGTGCAGTGAAGATGTGAGCTCCTATAACAACATCCATTTGTTTGCACTACAGGTTCATTTTGGAAGAGATTTTATCATTTCTAGGAAGAAGAGTTTCTATGCTACCGTTGGGCATCGTCTCTTGAAAAAGGACCTGTCAGGAGAAAAAATAATACAGCTACACCCGCTGAATCAATAACTAAATGCTACTGAGTTTTTTTTTGGCTTTTGGGCTTGAGAGACAACACATTTAAAGCCTCCTCTTTAAGTTCTGTAAGACTAGTAATAGCTTCTGGAATGTCTAGTAGGCTGGGGAAGAGGACTCACCATCATTGCTCCTTCCAGCACTTTCTTTGGGAGGGGGGTGCCAACTGCAAATTGGTTAGAAGATCCCACCCCTTCTGCACTGCATTTATTTTTGTTGAATGATTGATTTTATGTGAACTCTGTTGAATTTTTGATTTTTATCCCGTTTTAACCATTTTCTCTCTCTTTCCCCCCCCAACTAAAATCCCCCCGAAAGTGTTTGTTGTAAGCCACTTTGAGCACAATTCAGTGTGGAAAAGCAGCACTAAACTAAAGCTTTTGATCTTTCTTTTGTTCCTTCTCTCTCACGCATCACCAAGATATGGATATGGGGCAATAAATTGTATTTGTTTATGGGACCATGAGAGCATAAGAAGAGCCTGCTGGATCAAGCCAATGGCCCATCAAGTCCAGCATCCTGTTCTCACAGTGGCCAATCAGATGTCTGTGGGAAATCTGCAAGCATTACTGGAGCACAAGGGCACTCTTCCCTCCTGTGGTTTCCAGCAACTGGCATTGAGAAGCATTGCTGCCTCCAGCTGTGGAAGCAGAGCACAGCCAGCATGGCTAGTGGCCATTGATAGCCATCTCCTTCATGAAATTGTCTAATCCTCTTTTCAAGCCATCTAGATTGCTGGGCATCATTGCCTCTTGCGGAAGTGAGTTCCACTATTTAACTATGCACTGTGTGAAGAAGTCCTGTCTTTTCTCTTTACTGGATCTTCCAGCAATCACCTTCATTGGATGTCCATGAGCTATGAGCTTCTATCTCTTCGCCTTCTCTATGCCATGTACCATTTTATGAACTTCTCGTCTTCCTCTGACTAAAAAGTCCCAAATGCTGCAACATTTCCTCATTCAGGTTTTCTTATTTGGAACCTTTTCCAGCTCTACAATATCCTTTTCGAGGTGATGCAATTAGAGCTGTACACAATATTTCTTCACCGCCTCTATTGCATCTGCAGAAAATAGTAGCAGGAGACTCTTTCAGGTGGTTCGCAATTTAACGGAACCACCTTTACCACCGGGGCCTTGTAAAGACCCCAAGATCTCCTGCAACGATTTTGCAAAGTTTTTTGCAGATAAAATCACTCATATTCGGAAGGAGCTAGACACCACCGTGGGAGCAGGGCCGGGGCGGGAGAGTGCTAGAGCTCTGTCTGGTCAAGTTGCATGGAATCAATTTCAATCCGTTACCCCCGAGGATGTGGACAGGCTGCTTGGACGCGTGAAACCAACCACCTGTCTCCTTGATCCTTGCCCATCCTGGCTAATAAAAGCAAGCCGGGAAGGGCTGGGCGATGGGCTCTGCGGGGTGGTGAATGCTTCCCTCTGTGAGGGAACATTCCCAGATCCGCTGAAAGAGGCGGTCATTAAACCGCTTCTTAAAAAACCATCTTTAGACCCGGCCAGTATGGCCAACTATCGCCCAGTCTCAAATCTTCCATTCTTGGGCAAGGTGATTGAGCACGTAATAATAATAATAATAATAATTTATTATTTATACCCCGCCCATCTGGCTGGGTTTCCCCAGCCACTCTGGGCGGCTTCCAAAAGAATATTAAAATACTATGATACATCAAACATTAAAAGCTTCCCTAAACAGGGCTGCCTTCAGATGTCTTCTAAAAGTCTGGTAGTTGTTGTTCTCTTTGACATCTGGTGGGAGGGCGTTCCACAGGGAGGGCGCCACTACCGAGAAGGCCCTCTGCCTGGTTCCCTGTAACTTGGCTTCTCGCAGTGAGGGAACCGCCAGAAGGCCCTCGGTGCTGGACCTCAGTGTCCGGGTAGAACGATGGAGGTGGAGACGCTCCTTCAGGTATACTGGACCGAGGCCGTTTAGGGCTTTAAAGGTCAGCACCAACACTTTGAATTGTGGTTGATGAACAACTCCAGGCACGCCTGGAGGATGCAGACCATTTGGATCCCTTCCAATTGGGATTCAGGCCTCACCATGGGACTGAAACCGCCTTGGTCGCGCTGGTTGATGATCTCCGGCGAGCTAGGGACAAAGGTGAGAGTTGTTTCCTGGTTCTGCTGGATCTCTCAGCGGCCTTTGACACAATTGACCATAACATCCTTCTGGACCGTCTAGAGGGGCTGGGAGCTGGGGGCACTGTTATACAGTGGTTTCGCTCCTTCCTCCTGGGCCGTGTTCAGAAAGTGGTGGGGGGGGGATGAGTGTTCAGACCCCTGGGCCCTCACTTGTGGGGTGCCTCAGGGTTCCGTCCTCTCCCCCATGCTTTTTAACATCTATATGAAGCCGCTGGGAGAGATCATCAGGGGGTTTGGACTGGGTGTCCATCAATACGCAGATGATACCCAGCTCTACCTCTCTTTCAAATCAGAACCAGTGAAGGCGGTGAAGGTCCTGTGTGAGTGCCTGGAGGCGGTTGGAGGATGGATGGCGGCTAATGGATTGAAGTTGAATCCTGACAAGACAGAAGTATTGTTTTTGGGGGACAGGGGGCGGGCTGGTGTGGAGGACTCCCTGGTCCTGAATAGGGTAACTGTGCCCCTGAAGGACCAGGTGCGCAGCCTGGGAGTCATTTTGGACTCACAGCTGTCCATGGAGGCGCAGGTCAATTCTGTATCCAGGGCAGCTGTCTACCAACTCCACCTGGTACGCAGGCTGAGACCCTACCTGCCCGCAGACTGTCTCGCCAGAGTGGTGCATGCTCTAGTTATCTCCCGCTTGGACTATTGCAATGCGCTCTACGTGGGGCTACCTTTGAAGGTGACTCGGAAACTACAACTAATCCAGAATGCAGCAGCTAGACTGGTGACTGGGGGCGGCCGCCGAGACCACATAACACCGGTCTTGAAAGACCTACATTGGCCCCCAGTACGTTTCCGAGCACAATTCAAAGTGCTGGTGTTGACCTTTAAAGACCTAAACGGCCTCGGCCCAGTATACCCGAAGGAGCGTCTCCACCCGCATCGTTCTGCCAGGACGCTGAGGTCCAGTGCCGAGGGCCTTCTGGCGGTTCCCTCATTGCAAGAAGCAAAGCTACAGGGAACCAGGCAGAGGGCCTTCTCGGTAGTGGCACCTGCCCTGTGGAACGCCCTCCCATCAGATGTCAAAGCGATATATAACTACCTGACATTTAGAAGACATCTTAAGGCAGCCCTGTTCAGGGAAGTTTTTAATCTGTGATATTTTACTGTATTTTTGGTTTCTATGGAAGCCACCCAGAGTGGCTGGGGAAACCCAGCCAGATGGGCGGGGTACAAATAATAAATTATTATTATTATTATTATTATTATTATTATTATTATTATTATTATTCCCAGGGTGGCCGCAACATAGATTTTTATAACAGTTTTATGATATCAGCACTTTTATTTTCAATTACTAATAATCCCTAGCATTAAATTGGCCTTTTGTTCCAGCTGCTGCACACTGGGTCAACCTCTGCATTGAGCTACTATGACCCCAAGCTTTTGTTTCTAGTCCATCATTACCAGTTCATATCCCAGACTCTAGTCCAACACTCTAGCCTCTTGCTTTTGCAGACCCTCCAAGTGTCCCTATTTTCCAGGGACATCCCTGATTTAGAGAAGCTGTCCCAGTTTCTGATTTGATTCCGGAAGGTCCTGCTTTTCCTTAGGACATCCCTATTTTCATTGGATAAATGTTGGAGGGTGTGGTAGGATGCCCCTATTTTCACTGGGGATATGGAGTTATCTGACCCCCCAAGCTGTCTGAAGGCAATCTTGAATATGGAAGCATTTTTAAATGTTTACTGTTTTATTGTCTTTTTAATATATGTTGGAAGCTACCCAGAGAGGCTGGGGAAACCCAGTAAGATGTGTGGGGTATAAATTATCATTATGGAATGGGACATCCCTATTTTCATTGGAGAAATGTTGGAGGGTATGCTTTTGCCATCAGTTTCTATGTACAGGCAGAGTTGAGTGGCTGCTCAGCCCCACCCTAATCTTCCCCTTGCTCCTTTTAAACTTTTTCTTGTGTGTTCTGTGTTACACAATTCCTGATTACCTACAATACATAGAAAAAGAAAAGGCCATGGATCAAAATGCTGAAAAAACAAAAACCCAGGCTATCCTGCAGTGCAGCTACAGTTTTAGAGAGCAGAAGTATTGCAAAGTAACCTTTGAAAAAGCCAGCAAATTGTTCCGCTTGTTAAACACTATAGAAAATGTCAAAAGGGCCAATGTAATCGAACAAGTTAATTACTTCTGGAGTGTGGAGAGGACCCCCTAAGGTTTTTAAAAATTCCTTGTACTGTATATGGTTCCTGCTACTACTGCACGTGTCCATGTTGACACTACACTATCCAAAGTGGTGGATTGAGCGGAACAGGGAATCTAATATAATGAGCCTCCTTTCTAATATGTTAAATGTTGAGCTCCTAATTTGGAACAAGGGAAAACACTCCTGAACTTCAAGTACCCATAATGAGACTGCCTGGTGAGGACAGTAATCTGTCAAAGGGGATGAGAAAATTATGTGAAATGTCAAAGTGATGTTTTATTTCCATAAATAAATAAATAAATAAATAACCAGAGGAATCAACTGTATCATGGAATCTCTAAAATCCTACTTTTCCATCAGAGATCCTGACTGCTATCCCCAGCTGCTAAAGTTAAGAGACAATGGACAGGAAGGAATCTATAGAAAAGTTAATGTTCAGTACAAAAACATGACTGACAGCTTAACAGGCAGTTATGGACCTAAAAATGGGCAAAATTTGCAAAAATGGGACCAAAGTCTGAGAATTTGAGCTTTCATGTTTTGAAAAGTTTCCAGGTCTCAAGGTTTTGAAATGTCTGTAAACATCCAAACATGGACCACAAATAAAGGTTTAAGTAAGTACACTGAAACATTATAGGGATCTGTTCAAGGTGCTTTCTTACATGCCAAATAGCTACTCTCCTAAAAACACTATTTTGAGTAAGGAATACATCTGGAATCTGACTAAAATGAACCTTTAACAATATTCTATCCCACTTATTTTTCCAGAGACTCGAGGTATTTAAAAAAGAGTAATTAAAACAAAGTAAAACAAATACGATCCCTAAAAAAAGACAACATATTTACACTTACATTAATGAGTTAACAATGCCAACCAACCTAGTTAACAAATTCCAGCAGTACAAAAATAATCATATTTAAACAAAGTCTTTGTTTTTACAAAGCCAGGCTTTACCAAGCACCTGAATCAATGAAATTCATTTGCCAAGAACCCTTGGTTCAGCCCCAAAATTTCAAAAATTATCTCTGCTTGCACCCTGTTGCACCTTCTGTGTTTATTCTGCAGAGGTTTATCTTCCTTTTGCTTCTTTTCCTTTGTCTCCTATTAGACAGGTCCCTTAAAAGTAATTATTGCCAATTAAAAATTTTCAGCTGTCCGATTCTTGTGTCTCTTCACTTCTAACGCCTTTAACAGGTAAGTCCAGCATTTCTGGTTTGTCCCAGTTAATGAGATTTATTTTCTTCTAGGAGGCTGAAAACAAGAGACATGAGTTTCTGGCACTTGTACAAGCCTTTTTAGTGTGACAGCAGGCCAAAATGTGTGTCAAGGGCCCTTTAAAAGTGTCTTATGGCTTGGCAAAGCTCTTTAATGAGGCAATGAAGCATTTTGGGAATTGTAGTTCCCAAAGGTGAGCTTGCAAAATAAACAGGGGCATAAACTTCCTTCCTCCCACAAGGCAGCTGCTTGTGTGTGTGAATGCAAAAAGGGGCTATATGAGCAGAACTAGACATTACAAGCAAACTGATGCAATTTAACCCATGGGCCCCTTTAAAAAAAACCCCAAAACCCCAAACCAGAACACCAACTTCAAAGGAGGTGACATGAAGCTGAAAAGTGTGCATGTATGCCCCACTTGACACTTTTCCATTCCCAAACTCCTCTAAGCAGTTTCCCTCAACTATAGCCTTCTCTAATAGGGAAAAGCAGCTGTGTTGGGGAAGGAGCAGACTAAAAATCTCGCAAAGAAACAGTGCTGGATAAAGAAAGATCTCTCCTGTCCTCCCTCCCTCCCCCCCCTCTCTTTCACACACACACACACACACACACACACACACACACACACACAGATCTTTCTTCACCCATCACTTTTTTTGCAAGATTTCTAGTGTGGGAAAAGACAAATTGAATTAGACCCAGCTTACACTTGTGCATAATGTATCATTCAGCCCTAAATAAAGACAAAGCTTGTAAAATGGCTTTCAGGGATATTTACAGGAAGAACGCAGACAATAGAGACTAGTTAAATGTCACTTTGCAGTGTTGCAAGCAAGCCTATCAAGATAAGAACTTTGCAGGATAAGAACTTTCACTTCCCTATGCCTCAGTTTCCACAACAGAAAAATAATCCGTGGGCAACAGAACGAATCCAAGCCATAACTCACTGCTGCTTCTGCAGTGGTTTAACGTCACAATATTGTCAAAAACAATTCCTGTTAAATGGTCTTGTAAGGAGAATGGCTTCATTTCTGCAGAATCATTAGTGGCCTGTGCAATCTATGGTTAGAAGGCTTTCGTAAACACCAAAAGACCCTGAACACTTTTGTATGAGAAAGTCAAAAGTTTCCTCAAGAGGATGAACTGTTAATGCTCATGGTATTTTGCGTGTCGAGGTCCCCAGGGCCACCCCAATAACTCACACATCACACAGAATTTTTTGTTTAAGATTTTTGGCATAATTTTGGCCACAACTTTATTGAAATACAAATTTGTGAGTGGTTGCTTAGGCATTGGTTGCGACTATCTGCCCCCACCATGGGGGACAGACTGACATTCCGCACGATGCGAAAGTCAGAATAGGGGAATACACTTGGGGGTTACGCGGAGCAGGGAACCTGCCCTCACCCCAAATGCAATCAGGAGCTCATTGCTATGGCCCGAGCCCCCTTGACAGAGTGGACAAGCAATAGTTAGCCCCCAATTCCTTTAACGGAATCCCTTGCAGCAGCAGCATTAGAGGGGCAGGCACTCAACCTACCAAGGGTAGGCACTCAACCACTTCCCCTCAACCAACCAAACCATAAACCAATGCCTAACAGCAACCTTACAAGTTGTGGCGATTTGCTACGCAGTAGGCAAAAACCAAATGGCCCCAGCCAATCAGCCAGATGGACAAAATTCCTACCAGGCCCCTGCCCCAAGAGCAGACGACCCCATGACAGGCATAGCAAGGTCAAAGCGAACAACCCTAATTCTAGGGAGGGGGGGACGGGCAATCCGATGCACGGTCAAAAAGAGGAAGCCCTAGCCTCGTGCAAGGAGTTTTAGCATTTCTGGCTGTCAATCAACAAATGGCAACATTAACTTCTTCCCAACAACAAGGGAAGCCCCAATCACATCAGTGGCCAACGAACAATTAGCCCGTCCCCAACTTTGGAGTGTCCTGGTGGCCCCCACCGCAACACGTGCTCTCCATGAAGGAGAACACACTTTCTCTAAATATATGCTAATTTAAATTTGCTAGTTGATTAACTTTGATTCAAATCTTTAAAAATAGATCTGAATCGTATAAAAGAAATAAATAACTCACTCACCTACTTAGTGCTGTTTAAGACAGGCTACATTTTAGAACACCACACCAGTTGCAATACATCCCATTCCCTTTACATTGTTGTTGTTTAGTCGTTTAGTCGCGTCCGACTCTTCGTGACCCCGTGGACCAGAGCACACCAGGCACTCCTGTCTTCCACTCCCGCCCGCGGTCTGGTCAAACTCATGTTAGTAGCTTCGAGAACACTGTCCTAATCAGCCATAATTATTCCCCGCCTCCCTGGTCTCACTTCTCATGCTGAAGTAGATAGTACTTCTATGTATGCATATTGGAGGACAACGCTCCCTTTCAGGGACAGCTCCTTACTGAGCACCTTACACAAGGGATCAGGACAAGCAGAGGGGGCTGCTGCTTGAAGGAAATCAGAAATGCTTTTATAGATAAGTACTCTTTTTCAGAGTCTGAACTGAACTGACCATAGCTCCAGCAAGTCAGGAACGACCATCAGATCCACACACTCTCTTCAGCCCCCAATGCTTCCAGCCTTCCCTGGTACACCAGGCTAGTTAGCTTTCCCCTAAAACCCTAATACTAATAAAACACTAGTAGTATTAAACCCTAACATGAATAAATCTGCAATCCCCAGGTAAATTGAAATGCAGATTCTTAATCTTAAACCACAGCATAGCAAGATGAAAATACATATCCAAACTGGATCTGTATGTGACACTCCCATTCCTTGGCAAACAATGCCTGCCTTCCTCACAAGGCACAACTTGGTCTTTTCCTGTGTAAAGCACAGGATAAACATGGTCTCTACCCCCAGTCAAGTGCCATGTTCTAGAGATGCAGGTGCAGTGGTTGGCTTGGGGCAACAGGCGAGGGAATGGTTGGACGGATAAGTCATAACCTGTGAAGGGTACCTACACAAGGAGAACTGCAGTAAGAGGTCCTCTTGAGCTGGGCAAGGCTTTTCACCTTGATACTGCTTACAAACATTGAACAGGGGTATCTGACTTTGCAAGTGTCCCTACCTGACACCTCTAACTGCAACGCAGCAGGAAAGGGGAAGGAGAAACTTTAACAGCAGAATATTGCACACTTTCCCCCCCTTTTTGCCTAGGTTCCCCCCTAGACCCGCCCCCCCAGCCATCTTTTAAAAACATTTTTCTGCCATTAAAAATGCTCTTAGAGGGAGGGAGTTGCAGTGAACTTTCTTCATTTAAGAAAACACTGTCACAGCTTTCCACAGGGATAACTACAAATAAAATTCAATAAGGTTCCAGCTAGTAATATTTTCCATCTTGGTATAGATTGGCGGATGATATGCACCAGGAGCCTACATGACAACTGACCCAGTTTCCCTAGGGAAATTCATACTGTGAAAACCATTACTTTTAAGTGAAAGTCATCTATTACTCTCAAAGGACTGGTTCTAACATAATATTTTCCTCTGCAGGAGTCCTTTTGAAATGACTTGTAGAGATGCACCCATTGATTTATTTATTTTTCCAGGAAGAAAGAAAAAAGACGCATAAGCAATGTCTTGGATCCAGAAGGCAGTTCAGTCTGCTACTTACCATATTACAGCAGTCACCCTTTATCCTTAAGCACCCAAGGCCAGAACTTACAAAACTGTTCTGTTATGCTTGGCACTCTCGGGCTCCTACATCATTTCAGTTAGGTTTGTGGTTCAAAATTAATTTCCATAAGTTATGAAGAACACCTTACCTCTGTCACTGTCATAGAGATATGCAAACTTGGTCCACTGGTAATATTCAATCAAGCTCAGAAGTGCTCCCTTGAGGTCTGGCCTCATCTGGATGACAAATGGGTGTGTTCCATCTGTTGGGAAGCTGGGGGTTATGAAGGAGACATGAAGTGTTCCACAAAATGATGTGATGGTATTTACAGACTTCTTGTCATAAAATCCAAAAATAGCAAAGACTCCTCTTGAAAACTGGGAGCAAACTGGGAGAAACAAGCAAAAAGAAAACATTTTAGAATGTGAAACTGATTTGCATTTTTTTAAATAGAAAAATGTGCAATTGCCCCCACACCTACAAAGAAGACTTTTAAGACAAAACATTGGGAGAATGGTTGTATTTATTAACATTACAAAATGAGATGAACAGCAAGTCAGATATACCAGATCAACCAAATTCAGAATGTAAGGGCAGGTGAGAAGGGATTGGCTGAGACTGATCAGCAATTTTGCCAAGAAACTGAAGCAATTCAAACAAATCCCTGTAAGAAGTTTCCTCTTTATATCCCCAAATACTTCCATGTTTTCTTCAGTGGCATCCTGATTAATGCCACACATATATGGCATCTGTATGATATGTACATGACATCAGTAAGGGTGGCAATGATGCTTAGGCAAGATCAAGAAGTTCAGCTCCAGGTAACCAAAGATAACTGTTGTCTAAGCATACATGAAACTGAAAGGCATGCATTTGTGAAGCTTACAACTTCATCAAAGACATTAGAAAAACTGAAATTTCAGTTAACATTCCTTACTCTACTTGTCCTACATAATCTAATTTGCCTTCAATAGTGAAGTTTGTTTGTTAGTTTGTTTGATGATGATGATCATCATCATCTAGCTGGAAAAACATTTGACATATTTTGCACACATTGCTGCTTATTATTGTAGCACACTTCTAATTTAAATGTCTGCTATTCTTTTTAAACTATCTTTAGAAGTGGCTTGTGAAATGGTTTGATGGGTGACTACTGCCTTCCTCCCTGATCTGCCACAGAATGGGAGGGGGTAGAGAAATTGACTTTTGTGTAAGGTAGCATGTAGTCTGATCCCAAGGTGCATCCCCCCTGCTATTTAGTCATCTTTCCTATAAAGACCACCTGAGTCCAAATTAGCCATTCACCCTTAGTGATGCTCGGGAAAGTGTCAAATCTGATTGACTCCAGAGTTTCTGTACCATCATTACATCCAGGATGTGATTCTTAATTGGCTAGGTTCACTTAAGAAAGAATGGAACAGAGGTTTTTAAATGGCCACTCAAGCAAAAGGAAGGAAATGACTGTGAACAAACATTCACAAAAAGTTGAATTTAGGATTTTACAAGACTTTCTGACTTCCCTACTTGAAATTGCTGCATTTGAACCAAAAATGTTACCTAGAGAACACATGGCTGATCCATAGCAAACACTTTCTTCCTACTTTCTTTGATCCCACATGACTCTGTTAGGTATTATTTACATGTTTGCTTTTTAGCTTTGCATTGCCTCTTGTGGACTAGCTGATGTTGTGCTATAAAACCTTTCAGCAACTACAACTATTATTTCTATGCATTTATGGAGAAATACTGGTTCACACTAATGCAAAGGACATAAAAACACAAGAGGAGCAGTCTAAGCACTGCCACTTTGTGTTCTAATGCTCTGTTTCATTAAACTTTTAATATCAGCATTATAGGACTCAGCAGAAGAAGGTCCTTCTCCATGGCACCTCAGGTCATGGAACAAGAAGAATAATCTCCTGGGTGTAAATAGAGTGCTGATTGTTTCATTTTTATTACCATCTCAGACAATAAAAGCCTAAACCAATGCTGATCGTTAAAGCCTAGATGAACCATCCCATCTTTTTGGGTCATTCTCTTCAATGACTCTGCAAATGCAGCTTGTTTTCAAGGTGCTAAACAGTCCATAGTTTTATTTACTAAATGAAAAAAAAGTGGACACAATGGTTAAAAAATACTTATGGTTTTAAATCTTGCTGCCACCACATACCCTGATGACTTTTCATCTCTCAGGTGGAGACACTGTTTGTCTAATCAAATTCAGTGGGGCCCCCTAGAGAATGCAGGGACCCCATGTCTCTGTTTTGCTCTGTTGGTTGGCCACACCAAACTGCGATGGCATGTGAAGAACCAACACTGAGTACCTAACTGAAAGCATGTCCTATGCACTTAAATGGTGCACACCCCATACATTTTCCCACCAAACTGGCTTACCCCCTCACTGAGCTACAATTTCTAGCATCCTTAACAAGCTACAGTTCCCATTAATCATTTTTTTTGAGAGGGCAGTGGTTCACCAAACAACTGGTTAGCAAGACTGTTCTGTTGTGCAAAAGATTTTCTAAATAAGACGGGTCTCTGCTGGGTACTTGGCTTTGATTTTTATTTAAAGGTTTGCTCCCTCACCTGGGCAAGAACCAGTGGTTTAGAAGTAAACTCTTACCACGCACCCATGTGGATAGCATGATTTAGAATTAATCTAGATTGAAAGCAGCATGTTCTGGATAGAGATAGATGACGCTTGTGGTACAAATAATAAAGCTTCTTGCCATCTGCATTTTCCTCACAAAAGAACTAGACAACCATCACAAGGATTAGTTTCTATATATGAAGACTGTGGAGGTTTTATATGTGACTTTTCTAAGCAAAGTATATCCTGAGCCTTCAGCTTCTGCCAGCCTAGGCACATGCTGTGCTGCTGCTTTAAAACTGGGACTGATCAAGTGTTGAGTTTTCCCTGCCGCAGGGCTTTGTAAATCATGGTTTTCCCAGTGAAACTGTGACAACCAGAGCCTCAGGCAGGGCCTTGCCAAGACATTTTGCTACCTGGGGCGGAACAGCATGGTGTTCCTGCTTCCAGGTCAAGGTACATAACACCCAAGGCTGGTTAAGTTATTTTGGAATTTGAAGCAAAAATATAATAATAACCCCCAAAGCACTTCTGCCTCTCACAGCCGTAAAAGAAACAAAACAACAACAACAAAAATTGCATAACTAATCATTTGCTACCCTTTCACGACACCCCATATCAGCTGTCTGCGGCAGCCCTCTCACTTTGCCTAATGGCAGGGCCAGCCCTGAGCTGGTGGTCTCCTTAATTGGTTCTAGATAACCCACAAGAAACAAGAGAAAAATTGGCCAAGTGTTGCTTAGCAACAAATTACAGCTCTTTGCTTTCCTCTCTTTCTTCCCCTCTATTTGCTTCGTTACTTGATGACATTCCATTGATTGGCACCACAAGCTCTATTTAGCACATTATGAAGCATATTATTAATACTTACCAATTTCTCTCAGCATTTCTTGATTTGTGTGAGTGTTTTGCCTAAGTAATTGTCAGCAATATAAATCACTATACCCTTCAGCTAGCCATCAGAGTTGTGTATCAATTGAGGCTGTCACTTACAATACAGCTATCTATTTTATTGTTACTAGTGAGATGAATAGTCAGAGAAATATCCCTTTATCGTATCAGTTATTGGTCTCTCTCACATTTGGTACAAACCTTTTCTAAATGGACAAATTTCATTATCATGTGTGACTCCTCATATTCACTCATAGAATAAACAACTGAGAGATCACTGTGAGGCAGTGACCTCTTGTTGATGCGTTCTTACTAATATTATATAGAAACTGAAGGGAACAAACTGTTGTACAGTGGTACCTTGGTTTACGAACTTAATCCATTCCAGAAGTCCGTTCTTAAACCAAAGCGTTCTTAAACCAAGGTGTGCTTTTCCATAGCAGTGGGGGGCTCAATTTACAACTGGAACACACTCAACAGGAAGTGGAAACATGTTCTGCTACCAAGGCAAAGTTTACAAACTAAACACCTACTTTTGGGTTTGCAGCGTTCTTAATCCAAGTTGTTCATAAACTAACCAAGGTACCACTGTATAGGTTCTCTTGAAACTTGTTCAGGTAATAGATCTTACTGCTAGTATAAATAATAGTGAGTGCATACCTTCACAAAGAAACAAAAGTGTTGGTTTCAAATAACAGGCTGGATGCCATTTGCTACTAACACAGGAGACAGGGAAGGGGACAAAACTGGAATCCATTCTTATTTAAAGGAGAACCAATCCAATTCACACTTTCTGAAACAATACGCAAATCAAAATACACCCATCCTTCAAAGCTCACACTTCTCTGAATATCAGTAATACTGTAAAGAAGTCTTATTATCAATATTCAAATGCAAATTTCTGGTTGAATTTGAATCCATCTTAAGTACATCACAGGAAGTTAATATATAAAGTTTTGAGAACACATTTCAGCCCAATGCAACAATGCTTCCTTTAGAGAACAAGTGTTCAACACGCTAAGGAATATTGACCAATAATCACATCTTTGTTAGGAAAGGCCAAGGATAAAAAGCTGCAAGTTGTACTCAAAATGGAGACAAAGAGAAAGCAGCCAGGAAATGAGACCCAACAACTGAATACCTAATTAGTGATTTTGAGAATGGTTCTTCATTTGCTAAAAAAGCCAAGTTAGAAATGTTACAAAGGGACATCAAAAGCAAGCTGCAAACAACAGTGCATGGAGGCGGGGGAAGTATTTCGGAAAAATAAAACAGGAAGAAAACACAGCTGTCAGGCTAAATCCTCTATTGGCAACGGCCTTACAGAATGTGGATTAAAGACCAATGTGCAGTGTTTTCCAAAGCTAGCAACTGTCTGCGGTGAAAAGTGAGCCACAGAAGAGCCTTCTAGAACCTGGTGAATCCTATATTGGCAGAGTAAAAACCCAATAAATGAAAACTAGGGGGAATTATCTACTCTATGCACATTACAGGGTTCCTTCGCTAGTCGTCATATTTCAAAAAGTGAAATATTTTGCATATTTTGCGAAATCGTGTACGTCCGGAAAATTATGGACATATGACAACCCTCCTTCACTCTCGCAACAAGAAACTCAGGGGTCCCCAGGCTCTTTGATTGTCTCCAATTAGCCAACTTATTTTCCTTCTCTCTCCCTCACAGCAAAATTTAACCCCTCTGAGGTAGAGGCAGAGAAAGGTGATCCAGCACCCAGAGCGATGCTCACGGGGCTAGCTGCCCACCGGGGCAGGGCTAGACACCCACGGCGAGCGCCCTGAGGGATGCTGGCTGCTGTGAGTGTCCCGGGGTTGCGCCGGCAGCAGCAAGCATCCCGGGGTGTGTGTGGCGTGGCGATGTCACCCCCCCAGGGATGACACCCAAGGCAAGCTGCACCCCACACCCCCTTTCTCCACCAGTGCTCTGAGGCTGCATGCAGTCACCTACACTGTCCTCTTGACTGTCCTGTTTCAGTTTGATATGTTGCTCCACATACCCTGACACAAGGCCCTCCCCCTTCACACAGCATAGCCAAGGTGGTCAAAAGTAGAGCTGCCATATTTCAAAAAGTGAAAATCCAGACACAAAAGTTGTGGATATGGCCCAATATGGGCTGCCATATGCCTGGGTCTCCCCGGACATTTTAGCTGTATAGCAGTCCTATCGAAAGTCACTTCTTTTGCTCCTCTCCCCCTTGCCTAAAAGGTTGCCCACCACTGCCATATGCTAAACAACACATTTCTATCACCAAAAGAAAATCTTCAGTGCAAATAAGAGCACAATTGCCATGCCTAACCTATTGTTTTGCATACTAGTCTTGTACAGAATTGTTTTCAAAGGACACCATAGAAATGGCAAGTTCTGTGCTTTTGTGTTGTATTTCATTTGCCAAATTATCGAAACTCTGCCACAGCTCAATATGATGCTAATGAGTATTACTATGGTTAGTAATGGCAATTGTGCCTAGAATCCTTATAAGCATAGTTGGTCTAGAACTTTATTTAAAAATACTCTGCTAAAAGGACAACCTGAGCCTAACAGCCTCCTCCCACTTTCTCTCCACGTTTTTCTGGAGAAGTCCCATTCTATTCCTATTCTCTGAATGGGCAATTGGATCATGGTTGTTGTATGCTGAGGATAAAGAAGTTGTGGCTCTTCAACCAACTATTGATTCCAAAATGAGCCAAAGAACTACAGTTTTAAATAGTTCCTGGGCCTATCTCCAAGAATAAAATCAGTTCAGAGCCAGGCATGGGGAGGGGCTGAATTCAATGGTATAGCAAAACCTCTGCCTGCAGAAGGTTCCAGGTTTGATTCCTAGCACCTCCAGGTAGAAAGACCTCTGTCTGAAACTCTAGAGAGATGCTGAAGCTGTTAGAATTCCTGCTCCGTGATTGCAGTCATGGGATTGTTGTCTTTCACATGATGGTATATGTTTTGACTCCACAGAGTGGGATGTGACGGAGACAGGATGTTTGTGTTACTGTGTTGCATGAAGTGGGACTATTGTCCTTTGTTCATTCTCTTTGCTGTCTGATGCTAGAGAGAGAGGGAGCCATGTTGCAGTGCTCCGTGTGTGTTTATATGTAAATAAAGTAGATTAGCCAAAATGCTGAGTTGCTGAGTTCTGTCATGCAAGCTGCGAAGACTCTGTGGATCCCTAAGTGTGTCGCTGTCTGTTGGCATCAGTCGCTGTGATGTTTGGGCAGACAAAAGCTTTTGAAGCTCCCGAACGATCAACCAGGAGCATGTGTCTCTGCCAGGGTCCTACTCAAGTGTAGGATGAGCTCCTGCCTTAGTCTAAGTCAGATCATTGGTTTCATATATTCCTAAGGCCTCTCACTCAGATGAGAAAATAAGCCAAGGTTGGTAATAACATAAATAGTGAGATATTTAGAAATATCTAGCCACTGATATATCTCTGTGAGAGTGGGATGGTAGCGCAGCTTCTTGTGCAATCTGTAACAGCTTTTGCCAATCTGGTGCCCACCAGATTGGGCTCCATGGTCATGCTGGCTGGAGCTGGTGGAAATTGTAGAACAAAACATCTGGAGGACACCAGATAACTGAAGAATGATCTGTGGCTATATTAGTACTGAATAGTGCTATTAAAGCTGGTGAGTTTTCAGAATCACGCCCCAGAGAGATAAAAATGAATGCTAATATTCAGTGATGTCAGTCTGATTTCTAACATTCACTGCAGTAATGAGCATAATTACCACGATGCATATTCATGAACAATATACAAAACCACATCATCTGTGGTAAAAATAACAGACATTATTGAGTTATCAGCTAATCAACTCCAACACAATAAAAGTTTACTCGCAATTTAAATCGGCAAAATCTTCCTAATTAAGACAACTTGATGAACAAGATATTATTGTGATTTAATGGCAGTGCCAATTAAGAGAGGAGGCCATCTAAAAATAAAACCTGTCTTTGAAATTAAAAATGAAAATATATCACTCTATACTAATATGAGTTGAAGGCATAGTGCATGTATTCTTTATTAATTTATTACTTGGTGTTTATTTTAACCATTTGCCATGTAATCTTGAATTTTATACCCTATTGTGTCTAAATATCTATTTCCTTTATTCTAACAGTTTATTTTACATTTTTGCTCACTGGAGTTAGCAAGTTTCTAGTTGAATTTAATACATTTTGTTTACCACCACTCACTGCATGCTCCAGAACTCTGAATGTTCTCCATATCACACATTTCCTCACTCGGACTGAGAGTAGTTAAGACCATTTGAACAACTGCACATGTTAGAATCATTCAGCTACCCGTTGATGTTACATATATACACAAAGAGACTAACTAAGACCGTCTACTGATGCCAGATCAGAGGTTCAAAGCAAGAAACTACATAGAACAGTGGATTATAATTGATGCAGTTTTATAGAAACTTTTTAGAGGGTAGCCACAATAGTCTACTCTGACTTCAATGGCTAGTAGCCATGACTGCTATGTTCTACCTTCCCTGGTGGGACGCAACATGCCTCTGAACGCCAGTTGCTGAGAATCACAAGTGGGCAGAGTGCTCTTTCCCATAGGCATCTGTTTGGCCACTATGAGAACAGGATGCTGGGCTAGAAGGGCCTTGGGCCTGATCCAGCAGGGCTCTTCTTAGGTTCTCATGTTCTAGAAGGAAAAACAGCCTCCTTAAATATAAAATGGTCTTTGATATAAAGAATTCTTGCCATATAAAGAGGAAGGGCACAAATTTCACATCACTCAAATAACACACTGCTGCATGCCAATGGTTGTAACAAAGGAAAGGATGCCTATACAGTGGTACCTCCGTTTACGAACTTAATCCATTCCGGAAGTCTGTTCTTAAACCAAAACCGTTCTTAAACTGAGGCACATTTCCCTAAAGAGGCCTCCCGCTGCTGGTGCCATTCCATTGTTGCGGAGTTCATAAATCGAAGAGTTCGTAAGCAGGGCTGCTCTTAAACCGAGGTACCACTGTACTAGCCTTCTGGAAACAGAAGAGGTGAATCAAAAACTCTTTGCTCTAACAAGGAAAGAGGTTGGCTGCTACACTTGCATACTCACTGCAGATCCTGCACTGACGTTGAACTAGATGGCCTTTGTAAGGAATGAAAATGTCACTTTTTCATAAGAGGTCAAAAGGCCTCAGACAGTTGCAATACCAGAATAGAAGGTTGCATCAGCTAGAAAACCATAGGCTCGCTTGGCGGCTTATCTTTACTGGCTTGGGATTAGAACACCCAAAAACAGGGTGCCTTGCTGCTAGAATGTGGTTTATCTAGACACCTCAGCAGGCTTCGGCAGGGTAGGACTCGTGCATGCCTAAAGGGTGGTCGGGATGTGGCTTTATCACTGGGGTAAATATATGAGAGCATAGGAACATGCTTCTTGATTTGGGCAAAAATAATTAAGAGTGATGGTCCCTGAATTCAGAGGGATGGGAGAAGTCAACAGGGGTGGAGAGTTCAATATTTTAATTAGGCAATCATGATAGGCTGTAAGCCCTGTGCACCTCCAGCCAATGGGGGACAGGGGAGGGAACTTTTCACTCAGAGTTGGAGATATATGCCTGTGTTTTTCTGAAGTTGGATGTGCCTGCTTTGCGGACACCTATCCTTACAAGAATGTGTAATCAATAAACTCTTTGCTACTTCACCAACTTTGCTCAGATTTTATTTTAAGGGTCCCAAGATTCTGAGTCTTGGATCAGTGTTTTATATCCAACAGCCTTCAAGTTCCCTTCCAATTCTATGATTACATGAGTCTCATTGGAAACAAAACACATGTCTAGTAATAGAAATGTTGCCTGAAAGCCAGAGGAGAAATGGAAAGTGAAAATAATGCTAAGGTTATGAAATATTTGAGGCCATTTCCGGGTCACTTCAAATCACACCTATTTTTTCTTCTTCATTAATTTTCACTTATGAGGCAGAACTTGTATGCTGATTGGATCGAGGCACCCTAACGCTAGAGTGGAAAGAAATTGTGCTGGTGTTTCAGGAAGTAAAATAGATCAGGAAGGCATACACAAATTCGTCCAGGACTAGTTTCAAGGGAGCTCTCTATTAGGGTAGTAAATGCTTCTGTGCTAAGGGAATCTAAGGTGGATAAGATGCATGACTGCATTGCTTGTTAAGAGATATTGCTTATAAACCCAAAAGTTTAAGAAAAATCATCACGAACAACAGTTTTTCTTAAGCACCACCAGTCCCAAAGGGTGCGCCATTTGAAAAAACCTGAGTAAAACTGACAGGACTGTCATAAAAGTAGCTACTGCATGTATGACACTGGTGATTTGTTTTTACAAACGAGGCTCTCCCTACCAGAAGGATTTGTTCTCATGTTTTATGAGGTTATGATCATTTAAAGGAGATAAGCATCCATTATGATATTGACAAAAGTTATTTGGTAAACAGAATCTTGGCAATGGCAAGCAAATGCTATAATCTGCAAATATATTTCCCAGCAGGGCCTGCCAGCAAATACAGCCTTTCAGGCATTTCTGGATAGCTGTATGAAAATCAGCTTTCCTGAAATCCAAACTGCACATTTCTCTATGTCCATCTTTAGCTTTCCATAAGAGCATGAATTCTAGCATTATACCTTGATTGCCCCCAAAAGTTCCAATACTCTAATTCTAACCTAATTTAATCTTCTTCTCATTTATTTATTTATTTATTTATTTTTTTTTACTTGTTTTTGTAATAAGGAACGGAAAACAGAAAACTGCTGATTTCAATAAGTACTTTGTCAAACACAAGAACAAGCTAAGCTTTAAATGTGTTCTAAGAACTTGGCAAAAATGTTCATGTGCTGGTAAATAATTTGTGATTAGAATATACGGCTGCAAATATTTTTCCTGTAAACCCAGGCCACTTTAGGACACACCTATATAAACCCTGTGCACAGAAGCTGGTGTGCAAGTAAGACAGGTAGTTCCCAGTCTATGTTTTCTTTGCCCTGGGGAAAAAGCTGAGTTCAGAATTCAGCTTTCAAATAATTCCAGATTTCATTTTGTGTTTGTCTCTTAAGGCAAGCTCCCAGCTCTCACTACCACAAATGTACAATTGAAAATGTGTGGGTAATATCAGCCGGAATTCTGAAACCCAGAGATTTGCTTTTGGGAAAGGGGAAAAGTTTGCATAGCCAAGCCCTTGACCCTCCCCATGTGGAACAAAGCCAAATTCAATCATGGAGATTTTTTGTTTTTTTAAAAAGTGAGCTAGTTTGTATAAAAATAGAGAAAATTAAGCAAACCTGAATGATTTGCACATAATTCAGCTTTCCTTGGTTCAGAATTAAGACAAATGTATTGTAAGGCACATCTTTCTTTACTTAGCATATTGTTTTAACACCACTTGCTAAACCACTGTAAATATGGAAACAATCCAGCCAAAGGAAAGTGTTTTTAAAGACTATTTATTTCATTTGAAAGGACTTAAGCACATAGTTGTCTCTCAGTTTGATATCAAAGTAGTTTGCTTTGGCAGGATTGTGTCCATAAAAATTTAGCAGGTAAAACAAAAGAGACGGTCATTGTGCTATATTTTTGTTTAAAAACCAAAAACATAGATTACCAAGCATATTATGTACCACAGATACTTCATGGATGATCATATTCACTGTTCAGTTGAACACAGAATAAGATATAATATGATCACTTCAATCATGGTACACGCAGCAGCAAGAGTTAGACAAACTGCAATAACACTGATCAGCTGTCTCATTAATCAGAGGAAGTATGAATTTCAGCTTTGTACTTCTCTTCTGAAGAGCTTGCTTTCTGACTTAGCATTGCTAACACATCTCGCTGCCATGTCAGACTAGGAACCATGCATCTTCAGCACCCATTTGCACACACAATTTTTCACCCAGTGGAGTAAGGGATATGACATAGCTGTCAACGTTTCCCTTTTTAAAAGGGAAATTCCCATATTCCAAATAGGATTCCTCGCAAGAAAAGGGAAAAGTTGGCAGCTATGGGATATGAGTTTTGAAGCCAACTTCAGCTCAAATATGCTCTCCCGGCTGTATTTGGTTGTATATATTTATTGCTTGAATTATCAAAAAAAAAAGAGAAAGATATTCTTTCTCAGAATAAGTTTCATTACAATTGCCACTAATCAAACATAAAGGAAAATCAAAGGCAGATTTGGGGATTCCTTGTCAAGCAAAACACTTGGGAGTTTTTTGCTGGAAGCTAAAACAAGAAACAAGAGATTTGACATACAAGTCTATGCTCTGGATGTATAAAGTCAAAGAGAAAGAGCAATGCTTGATAAATGAAAAATAGGGCAAGTATCAGAGACTTCCACACACCGTGCATCTGTTTCCCAATCTGGAAAATCCAAATAAAAGAATCCAACTAAGGGCTAGTACAAATGTAAGTATGTACCACCTGTAGGCATGTAGAAGAAATTTTTAAGTTTTAATGTGCATCTACATCATTTACACTTACTGAAACAATACACTATCCCAAAACAAAGTTATCATTTGAAATTTGCACTTCTCTGAATTTTGCAGTGCAGTTCTTCAACCAAACAGTGCTATAAAAAATGTGTATATTTCTGGAAAGTATACATAAGGATGCGTGTATTCATGAAACTAGCATACAAAAAGTATTAGGTGAAATTGCATATCAAAATATGGATGCTGGAGAAAATGCATACTAAAAAGAAACTGAAATTGATGATTGGCAACTGAAAGTGTGACTTGACTCCACTGCAAAGAATTGAGTTTGAGCTGATGTGAAATGATAGGAAAGGTTTTTCTGGAGTGTTGGACCTGCAATCGTCCATTCATGCTGGTGAGAAATTAGTGGTTGTTGTTGTTAGGGTAGAACATGCATGTATGAAAAGACTACTAGTTGTGATCTAGTTCTGCGAAATAGTCTGTCCTGATCTATCTTACAGGACTGTTACTACAATAAATTACTGAGATAATAACCTTGTTGGCTCCACAGAGCAGAAGCCTATCAACATCTGCCAGCAGGTCTGTCAAAATCCCTTTTGCTCCACTCTTAAAAGAGAGCCGGGGTGGAGAGCTTTGCAAAAGCCTTTGCATGCCTCCTCTCTTAAACGTCAGAGCAAGATAGAGACTAAAAAGGGAAGGGGGGTTGCCTCCTCCCTCTTTCCCCTGAAGACTCTGAGACTGGAAAATTAGAAGGGAAGAGGGAGGGTACTTGCAAGTGTCCCTCCTTCTCTCTTAATGCCCCAATATTGTGCCAGTCTTGTGTGATCTTGATGACTCACAAAAGCTTGCAAATGCTTTTCTATTACTACCATCATCAAGGAAACAAAACCAAGGATCTTTGAGTTCCTCCACCATATGACAAGTTTACCCAAACACTACTGACAAATATTTTTTAATTAATAATTAATTTCTTAAATTTGTTAGTCATTTTATCTTGCCCAAGGCAACCCAAAGCAACTTATAACCAAACCAAAATAATCTAACCTATCAAGTATGAAAATCTATACCACAGATGTTGATCCTGGAATATATTAATAAGCAAGTTCATAACAATTTAATATACAAGTAGCCAAGAGTCCGGTAAGTCGTTTTGGTGAAAGTGGGGTTATATCAAGCAACTCCATTAAATTGAAAGCTGTAAGGTAGCACATCTTCCCAATTTGTGAGCATTATAACACAAGTGGAGGAGCTCTATGACCTTGTTTATGTAAATTTAAGTATTGTCAGCATTCCTTGACAAATCTAAATGACAAGTATGAAAGTCAAATGTTTAGCAAGTATATGCTAACTACCTTAGGCAAAGTACAACACAAAATATTACTCATCCTTTCAGTAGAAAAGCAACTTGATTAGTATTTGCTTACCCACATAAAGCTATTGCATTTCAAATTAATTTTAGATACGGTATGATAGAATTAATAATAATAATAATAATAATAATAATAATAATAATAATAATTTATTTATACCCCGCCCATCTGGCTGGGCTTCCCCGGCCACTCTGGGCGGCTTCCAAAAGAATATTAAAATACTATAATACATCAAACATTAAAAGCTTCCCGAAACAGGGCTGCCTTCAGATGTCTTCTAATAGTACTAGAAGAGTATTTTGACTAAAGCTTAATTTTTACAGTAGAATAAAAGGGACATTTTTATGTAAATGAAGAGGCAGACCACTGGGTTTAACTTGAACTGCCATTATTTTTAGAATGTTATAGTCCACTCTGTAGTCCAAACACAAGGTGGTTAACATCTGCCTATCAAATTCATACTCAGCTCCATGGAACAGGTGAACTCTTCTTCCCATTTTGTTGTACCACATGAATTACCCAAGGTCTTATATCCTATCCTAGGCATCTTGATCACTTCTGTATCCAGTTTTATTCCTCCCAGGACCTTAAGAGAATCATAGAAGAAGCAAGGAGCCTTCTTCAGGTAGAAGGCCATATTCCTTCTGAGCAACATCCTGGTAGGCACATGCCTGTGAGTGGGTGGCACCAGAATCAAAACTGAGTTATGAAGGTGAATCTTCTTTATGTATAAGACACTACATTCCAGCCACACACAACAGAGGTTTCTACACACACACACACACACACACACACAGCAAGCAAGAGGCATTAAAGGACACATTCCAATCAGGCAAAATCATTCACAGAGGAGAGTGGGGTTATGGCTTAGGATGTTTTGGGACTACAACTCCCATGATCCCTAGTTAACAGGACCAGTGGTCAGGAATGATGGGAATTGTAGCCCCAAAACATCTGGAAGGCTGAGTTTGCCTATGCCTGGCTTAGGAAGAGTACAAGGGCCAGGTGACGAGACCACGAGCCACATTCAGCCGCTGGACATGAGACTTCCTACCTCCACACTACAGGAAACAGGTAATGGGGTGAGATTTAACCACACACTCAGCAAGCATCTCTAAGGAGCGCAAGCTGTAGCTGGGGAATGGCACAATTTTAGTTACATCCAATGAAATCATTTTGTGGCTGGAACAATGCCCACATACAGCACGGAAATTCATGTCCCTCTCCTCCCCTGCTCCCACAAAAATCTGGTCTACGGTTTCTCCCAACCCTCTGGGACAGATCTGAAGCAAGGTGCACAAGGAGAGAAGAGGCAGATAGCACAATGATTGTACTGGATTCAACTGGGGATGAGTGAATTTTGGTTCGCTACATTTCTCCACAGTTTCACACCAATTTCTGATTATTATTATTTTTTTAAAAAAACACCAAATCATCATGAAAATTTGTCAGCATCTTAGTGCAGCTTTGCACATAGTTTTCAACTAATATATACCTTTTTTTTTGCAAATAGTACTCACTGATATAATACATGGTTTGTATGCAATTTCACTTGTTTATGCCTTTCTATGCACATTTCCCACAAAATTATGCATTTTTGTACATATTGTTTGGCTGGCTGGAGAACTGCGATGCAAAATTTGGATGATGGTGAATTTTGAAGAATACCTGTATTGGTTTGAGAAGTGTGAATTAATTAGTTTCTCATTAGAATACAAACAAAATTGAATTTCTCCTCCATCCCTAGTTTTAACCTCATATTATTATGAAGTTGGAAGGGACCCTAGTGGCCACATCTCCAGCACGCACAATAAGATGGCCATCTAGCCTCTGCTTAAATACCTCAACTTGATATTGCTTTCATTGTGCAGCAAATCTGCACCTGTGAACTCTCCTTCATTGGGCTTGAGGAGGCTCGTACAGTTACTTCTTGCCTAGGAATGCTCCTTATTCTAAAATTTGACAACCTCAGATGAATACATCTTGAAGAAGCAGCTTCGCTTTGATACAGATCCCTTAAATAACTTCCTTTGAAGTGGGAAGCTCGACATGTATTATTTCCTATTAGGCTATAATTACAACCAAGTTAAAAGGAAACCTCTTTCAAAGGTGAATCATACAATTATTATTATTATTATTTTAAAAAGGTGTCATCTTTCCCCAAAGTTGTCAGTAACTAGGATGTCTGGCTCCTCTGGGAATTTAAATTAGCCAAGTGAATGACAGCAGGTGGAAGATTTGTTCTTTTCCCAAAACAGACATTATTTTTCGAAGAGGTCTGTCACTCACTGGGGGCCAACACACAAACACTTCAAGGGCTACAGCCTTTTATTTCATTTGCTAACAATAAATGGCTTCCATCTACTGCCTGAGAAAAACACTTAGCCAGTGTAAAGAGATAATGTCACCTGTTTTGTATTGCTAGGTAACTAGCTTTTGGCCTCCTTTATTTACTGTAAAAATTCAGATTGTAAGCTTTAATCAGCTTACTTAGGAGATTAATCAATTAAGAGCACAATGCCTATTTATTCAGAAGTTAATTTTCACCATACTCAATGGATTGCAATCCTCAGCATGTTTACTTGGGAGTAAGTCTCATCAAGCTAAATACAATTTATTTCTGAGTAAACCTCCTCTAGAGCATCGCTATAGCCAGCCCATCTGACGGGGCCAGCTGTATGAGTTATGATCACACTTGTTCATTTTTAAGCCGTTTGGTTTGTCTTGTTTTTCTGAAACAGAAAATATAGAAGATAATGTGGGTGGATTATTGCTTTGTTTGTTACTATGTTATATATTTTCGTATTTTTATATTGTAAACCACCCTGTGGCCAGTATAGAAATTAAATTAGATAAATACATAAATAATAAAAATAGAAATAAAAGAATAGCCTTGACTTGAAACGATGAAACAGTTAAAAGGTGTTACAGTTAACATGTCTACTCAGAACTCAATCCCACTGAGTGCAGTGGCGTTTTCTATATGTCAGTATAGAAACGCACCCTAAAATCGGTCAACTTCTTATTGTTATTCTGTTGGCAGTTTTTGCTTAACATCGGTTCAGCTTATCACACTTTTTATACATTTGCCATATGATCCTTTTAAATAATTTTTGACAGTCCTATTCAAATTTTTATATATTTATAAATAAATAAATGCAGGTGCCTTCTAAAAACACAAATTATTCTTCCCCTACATTGACACCCTACCTATAATGAGCCTGTGCCAGCACTTTTAAATTACATGGATAAAGCACTTTTAAATTACATGGATTTCAGTGGAAGAGATGAAATCATCCATGAATATCTCCCCCACTGTACTCAGACTGAACTCAAAAGTGCTTAGCATTAGCTGGATCATGCCCAACATGCTTTATTATCTTTTTTGTGGGCCAAGCCAGCTGTTCTTATTAATCTTCATCCTCTTTCATATATGCTACCTGCTAGCACAATTACAGCTGCTGTTGCCTGCCCTGGAGAAAGAGGAAACCACCTTACGCATTTCAGAAGGCACAGAAGGCACAGGAGGTCAATGCCTTGGTCACTCGGTCAAGGGCAAAAGGGAATTGCAATTATACTCCACAGAGAGTAATAGCAAGAGACTGCTGAAGGGCAATGTGTAATCAGCAGAACGGCCAAAGGGATAAACTTATATAAACTCTCAGCAATTTGATTTTGCCCAGTGCTACATGCCACAATGAATCCTCCATAGTTCTTTTGCTTATCAAAAAGCACGCTGTGCATTTTGAAGCATCAAACTATATTTTGTCAGTTCCTATTGAATGACAGACAGATGGTAGGAGTGGTGGGAATGAAGCTTAAGTCAGGGGAGCTTGAAGGGCGAGGTCCAGTTTAAACAGCTTCATTCAAGTTGCACCCTGGCCTTTTGTGCGTGGACTCAATTTACCTCATATTAAGGGTTCACGCTCCCCACCCTCACCTCTGTCAGCCTGCTAGCTAGTCCTGCCTCCTTTCCTTCCTGTAAACTTACCAGAGAGCAACAAGGTCACTGAATGCCTGCCTCCATCACAACACTTGAAACCACAAGAAGCTCTGGTAAATGCAGTTCTCTGACATCCCTGAGCTCATACTATGGAGTTGGCAGCCGTCAAGATCTCAGTTTCCAAATGCTGCTTACTCCCGGGGTTCTGCTTGAGCAAAGTTTTAAATGCTTGGAAGAGGGAGGCAGAGGCTGTCACCCCATCAAAATGACAGGTAATTTATAAAAGAAGAAGGGAGTAGTGGTGTGGGCAAGGGCAGTCGTCATGGTAGGACAGTGCCACAGAGCCACTCTCTTGACAGTGGTGTGGCTACTTACCTGTATGGTGTGTGGCTGGGGACGCACAAGCACAATAGCAGAGCCAATTGGGCACTCCTGCCAATATGACCTCACAGTCCAATCTTGTTTCTGACTCAACCCACACCATCCGAGGAAGCTACAACATGCAGTTCTTAGGAGATTGGCTCCATGGCTCTACCCTACTACAGGTGCTACTCATAAGAGCAGGCTCTGGATTTTTATCTGGATAGGCAAACTGAGGCCAGTCACTTCATCCATTCTTTTCTTTTTTGCAAGCACACAAGGTTTTATTTTAAGGAATCACAACAATCACAAAAACGAGTGGAAACGGAGGGCAAGCTAGGTTCACATACCACTAATATTTGGGGCCAGGTTTCTGAAATTAACCCATCTCTAAGTAAATCTGGCAACTCTGGACCTCATGCATTTTAACTTGATGGATGTACAGTATCTAAATGCAGGGTTTTATTTTCTTCTGATTGGGATCTCTAAGAAAACATTCAACATAGTACTGCTTTGTTTGACAGGGACACGGTGTCTCATTCATCAATGAGATTCTTGTGTCGATCTTGTGTCCCAAAATCAAATTTCACACAAACTTTGAAGGGAGTGGGATAAAAATATTTTAAGCTTTGATATATATATTTCCCAGGGTTATACCTGCCATTTCTGATGTCACAGGACTGCTGCACAATGTATGCACATGTCTAGTTTGCTGCCTCTTCTCCATAATGTCTACTGAAACATGTGACATGATGTCATTACACTCACGAGTTTCTTCACCATTGTCAATGACACCCAGTGATGTAGATTGGTGTGTTCACAGCATAACATCACAGCACTCATGGAGTTTCATTAGACATCATGGGGGAACTGAACAGAATTATACATGAGGACTGCATCTGTTATATCTTATTCCACTCTTGTTTCATAATTCTGTACATGTCTATGCATGAGTCCAATGGAACTTACTCCCAAGCATATGATTACAGCCTTAGCATCTTCTGGAGGCAAGCATAATGCCAAATTCAGCACCTCATCTAGAAAACAATCTGGATATAAGCCAGGATACAGAGTGGCAATAAGGAATGCTAGCGCTCAGAGGCACCAGTGTCTCAGGATGATTGAGGGGGTCCGATACGACGTCCTGGCGTTGCACGACATCCTGGCATTACAAGTAGCCAGTGGGCAGAGCAGAATGTCTTCTGAACATTGAGGGAGCTCAGGCCCCTAGAAAAAATAATTGGGAGTCAAAAGTGCTTCGGCCCCAAGGAGCCAGCACCTATGCTATTGCTGAAATTTAATCTCCTGTTATCAATGCATGGAGAATGAACATTCATGGAGATACCTTGGATTTCTCCTTAAATTCTCATTGCTGATTAGGATAAATGGACAAAATTAAAGTGAAATAATGTTAACCAGCAATAATCATTTGAGAGCCTTCTTCATGTACCACTTCCATGGGATGTCTGGCAGCATGAAATGGGCCCTTTCAGTGATTGTGCACCACTTACGGAATGTTTTCCCCAGGGAGGCACACATGAAGGTGATGCATGGCCCTAATGAAAGTACAGTATATTGCCCAGCTGTGCATTTTAAAGGATCTCAGGGTTAATGTTTTCTCTCCTACACACTGTAATAAAAAAATAATAATCCCAGGTTTTTGTTTGACCTTCCTTTACGATGTATAAGATCCGTTCCTCTTTCACAACACACAGTGAAAGAACGTTCATATTGATCTAGACTCTTTCCCAGTTCAGTTAGACAGATCCTAGTGCCCTTCTTGGCTGGCATGCAAGGAATTCTCCTTACGATAGTTGTTGGGTATCTATGCTGATGTTGTCTAATGGGGCCAAATGCAAAGTATCACATTTAACCAGCTGAGGCAAAAAACAGCGGGTCCTCGTGCCAAAATGCAAACTGTTTTTCAAATAGCTTTCAGCTTTGAAACAACACTATATGTGCACTCAGGCTGCTTAACAAAAACAAGTGTAAAACAAGTCCCCCTAGAAGCTCGTTTCACAAGTTTCTAGATTCTGCCAAACTGAGAAAGATTTAACCCCTGCAGCACATCAGCTGATAAGATGGGGTGTTAAATCCTGCTCCTTTGGCATCACCTAATGGGCAGTTGGATATGGCTTGTGGAAAACGGCCTCAGAGGCCAAATTCGATCCCCTGGCCAGTGGATCCCCTGCCCAGGGGTTCTCCACACCTGAAACAGATAAATGAATGAAATGTCCACAGAGTTTAAGACAGCCTACCCAATATTCTGTTGATAGGGACAAAAAAATTGAATGTATTCTTAGCAATCAGATGCTATTGTACAGTGACATGGGTGTCTTGGAGGCAATCTAAATGGTAGCTTCAGTTTTCAGAACAGGGGTAAGCCCAGGGCTCGTGGTTTTGAAAGAACAAAGCTATCAAAAGGACTGCAAGCACTGTACACTTCAGGAAGTGATTTAACACAACCACAGCAAATTGAAGTACTGTTTGAAGGATATTACTCATACCACTCATGAGCTAGTTAAATCTGCAGTAACTCTACTGGTAATGAATTGTCTGATAGAAATCAATCTATACAAATCTCTAAGCTCTGGGGCATCGGATTCTTGCCTGACAGCAAAGAAGCCATTTTCTTGATTACACTAACCATTGTTCTGAAAGAAACCTGCTCTCATATGAGCCGTTTTTGTAGAGTTCAGGAGAAATAAATGCAAATGCTAATTGAGTGGCAATAAAATAACTTGGAACCACAGATTGCTGTAAGAGAATTAGCATAGTCAAGGATAATCTCTTTCAAGCATCTCTCATGGAGATGGACATCTCTGCGTCTGGCAAAGGCTCACACTTGCGGGGAAGAAAAGTTAAGGGATAGAAATCTGCAAAGCAAAGATAAGAATAACCCTGGAAACACTTAAATTAGGAGTATTTAGGAGCTAATTTTGAAGAGGGGAAAAACCCTGACTTTATATTCCTCCTCATCTCTCTTATCACATAGATTGGAAATTTTAGTCTGTTATTTCCTTTAAAAATACTAGCCGAGCTATGCAAAAGCTTCCTGACACCAGCCTTTCTGAATACTGCATGATTTAAATAAACCACAGCCGTACTAATCCAAATCAAGAAATGTTAAGAAGCACATTTGCAACTAAGATAGCAGAATTGCAAATAGTTTAAGCATTACAGAAAATGCACTAATAGTGTGGAATCAACAGCATTTCATAGAATCATAAAATTGAAGACTTGGACACCAAGGGTCATCTAGTACAACCCTCTGCAATTCAGGAATCTCAACTAAAGCATCCATGACAAATGGCCATTAAACCTCTGCTTAAAAACTTCCAAGGAAGGAGAACATACAACCTCCTAAGGGAGTCCATTCCACTGTTGAATAGCTCTTACCATCAGAAAATAATTCCTGATATTTAGTTGGAATCATCTTTCTTTCAACTTGAAACCATTGGTTCAGGTCCTACCCTCTGGAGCAGGAGAAAACAAGTTTCCTTCATCTTCCATGTGACAGCCCTTTAGATATTTGAGGATGGCTATTATATTTCCTCTCAGCCTTCTCTTTTCCAGGCTAAACATACCCAACTCCTTCAACCATTCCTCATAAGGCTTGGTTTCTAGACCCTTGATCATCTTGGTTGCTCTCCTCTGCACATGTACCAACTTTTCAATATCGTCTAATGGTCCCGCAGGTCATTTTTCACTAGAGCCTTGATTATAAGAATGAGACACGGCTACATGTAAGATCACTGGGACTGATTTCACATAAGTAAATGAAAATTACATTGGAATAAATAACTGATTTATTCCAGTTTCCTAATGGAATAACAAGGTTTCTTCAAATGCAATGTTTAATTGAGACAATCAATAGAGGGGGAAAGCCAGTTCAAAGCTATAAGAGAAAATTTTCATCTAAAATGGATGTAGACCTTTAAAACACCATTCAGCAAACTGCAGAGCATCAGTAGAAAATAACACCATACTGACATAATCGGGTTTTACAATGTTGCAGTAAAATATTTTCACATGTCATAAACTTGAGTAATTAATTTATTTGGTGGTAGGATCCTTTCCCCCTACCATTAAAAAAATCATTCAGTAAGCACCTGGGTACAGTATGAAACATCTATAAATAGAAATGTGGGCTAGCATTGCTGACCAAGCATCCTTGACTTACAATAGTAGGGGAAACGCAATGTCCTATTAAACCAAATGTAGCATTATGTAATTGAAATTGGATCAGGTATGAAAGGTTGTAATGTAATAAAAACTGGCCAACACCATATCGCTTCCATGAAATTTAAAGATGCAGCAACCATGGGACCTTTAAGGAATAAGGCATCGCAGTATGTCAGCAGTTATGATGGGGCAGAATGTGAACAGACCCTTGGAGGCAGGTGCTAAGCAATGAGGACAGCATAGTTTATACCAAAATATGTCTTAATAGCAGGTGAACAGCTGAGAAAGCAGGGAGTTCCATGGATTCTGTGCCAGTTACCAGATTCGGGAGAAGGTTCTACTGTAGATTCCTGCATTGAGCTGGATGAGGTAACCTCAAAGTTTTCTTCCAGCTAGCTCTAAAATTCTAAGATTCCAGATCCATTTCAGAGGGCAACCAGGCATGTCACTCTAATGAATGTCCATTGTAAATGCTTGGTACAGATTTTCATCTCTGACCAAGTGGAATTCCAAGAAAAATATGAAGGGCTTGGCAGCTCTCCTGAGTAACACACAACCAGCTAGTGCAGTTCTGGCTTCTGTTGCATATGAACCTTGTCATCTGTTCATCAGGGTGCATCCCGGGACCACACAATTGGGTTATATAGGCAAAACACACCCACAAATTTGATTACTGTGATTTAAACGAGAGTACATGAAATAAAGTTGGAATAAATCAAATCACAGAGCCTAGGGCTTGTTGATCAGAAGGTCGGCGATTTGAATCCCTGCGACAGGGTGAGCTGCTGTTGTTTGGTCCCAGCTCCTGCCCACCTAGCAGTTCAAAAGCACGTCAAAGTGCAAGTAGATAAATAGGTACCGCTCTGGCGGGAAGGCAAACAGTGTTTCCATGCACTGCTCTGGTTCATCAGAAGCAGCTTAGTCATGCTGGCCACATGACCCGGAAGCTGTCTGTGGACAAACGCCGGCTCCCTCAGCCAAGTTGGAATAAATCAAATCACTGACATCAATTTCCTGAAAATGCAGAATTTATCCCTGAACATTTAAAATCTCAAGTTTAATCTTAAAAAAGCACCAAATAAACTTGGAGCCCAACATTCTATTACCCTCCAGGATCACACCAAGAATAGGATGCAGGAAAGGAAGGGAAGGACAATGCAGCTCAGAGTGACTTAGTTCACAATGAATCCTATTTAGTTCTACGGAACTAAATCAATAAATTTAGCCCAGAAAGACTAAAACTTGAGCTTTTCTTCAGTCACTATAGTAAGAGGCAGAAGTAGCCCCACCCAGATATTCCACCCCCAAGTGCATCTCTTTGTCCATAGATGTGAATGGCTGCTGTTGAAACATTGCTTTATTGAAGACAACATTACAGTGCTGTTCTGGCCACCACAGCAAATGATACAGCAAATGAAAAGCTGATCCAGAACTGGGGTTCCTACCTCCCCCATCAACTCTGATGGCATATCTGCCAATCATCGAGCATTGAGTGAGACATTTCAGATTGACAAAAGCCACTCTGGCTTCTGATGTCAATCCTGGATGTCCCACTTCATCTGCTGCTGCTCCCACTGCCACTGTGAGGCCTCCACTGAGGCCCACTGTGGTCTCTGATGTACTTCAGGAAGCTGGGCTGCACTTCTGGAAATGCACTTCTGGAAGTGTGGGACCGCCTTCTGGAAGTATGGCAGAAGCCATGGTGGGCCTGGCAGAGGAGATCTTGGCTTCATGGCAGCAGCAGCAATAAGCCAGTGAAGGTTAGGCAGAGGACAAGGGGAGTCACAGCAGGCTGAGGAGGCCTGGGTAGACAGGGCATGGTGGGGGTGTCCCGGCTTTGGTATATGATGGGTATGGCAAATCTTTAATGGATTTAAACCAACACATCTTTATAAGTAATATAAGCAATCAGCATTATTTCATGCAGCACAGAATTTATTTTTTAATTACATCTGACTTGCAAGGTTAGTGTGTAAGTGCAGAATTTACCCAGTAATTAAATATGTTTCCATGGTCCCAGTTTTAAACTAAATCAAAGGTGTGCAATTGATGGTGCCTTTAAATAGGGGTTGGGAAACACCCACAACTTTTCTTCCTGGAAGATAAGTCACTTGTATCTAATTAACTGTCTTTTAATACCACACAAAATGTCAAAGAGGTATTAGAGACAGCTGAAAAAATGAGGCTAAAAATGCACAGTGTCTAGCTATTCACCGAGTACATTTGAGCATTGGAAGCAAATGGTGTTTGCCCATGCGGGTCATGATTTGGTGCCAGATACTGCCCTGATCACAGACAACAATAATAAAGCACCCCTGACGCTCCTCATGTGCATCAAAGCTATTGGCTCATGACCAGTGATGATAATACTGTTCTTGCCAGTATATGGTCTCTTGTCTCAATTATGACTGGCTTTCAGTCTTGCATGAAGACCCTGTTTATCCAGTACTCAAACCCTTGGGGAGTTAATCACAGCAAGCAAATTGCTATTCAAAACCAGGATCTCATCTTCAGTATGTGGCCAGATCACTGCAGCATCCCCATCCTCGATTACTCAAATACTCACCATCACATGTGAGCTTGCCAAACCAACAGGTCGCATAGGAAAAGGGTTTTGAAGGCTAAAAGGTGGCAATAGGCTGGAGAAAGGCAATATGTTGCATAGAGAAAAGATCTGGAGGCTCACAATCTGGGGGCAATGCCCAGTGAATTTTAGTAGCTAAAGGGGTGGCTGAATAAGGGCTAAGCTAGACCTGATGTTGCTCACATGCTTAATGCCGATTAAATAAAAAATAAATAGCCAGTGTGGGATGGCAAGCTGGATTGGGATCATAGCTGGGAAGGAGATATTTTATCCCTTAACCCTTCCATGGTCCTGATATGAATTGGGGCCCTCCACATCTGCTATTTACAGTAGAAGAAATGCTTCTATTGGCATATTGCCAATGCTGTTATGCAGAAGTACTGGCATAACTGTCTTTTTATTTATCATCATAGGCCCCTTTGGGAGCCTTTTGGGCTGGAGAATGGAATGAAAAATAAATAAATAAATAAATAAATACCCGTTTGGTTCCACTGATTTTTTTCCCCAGCTGCCCAGCTGGAAAAGCAGCACAAAAGGAAACAGAGATTGCTTAAATAAATGGTGCTGTAATATGCTTTAGGTAAGCAGCCTTGAGCTTTGGAAAGGTGGGATTCAAGGGTTTTAAATAAATCCCTTTTCTAAATAAATCAGTCTGCATACATCAGTCAATAATTCCCCTCCATGGCTTCATATATATTTTTATTGAAAAAGTAAAGAAAGGTTCAGTATTTACTGCTGCCAATAAACATTTACTTTTGAGCCATTTTTCAAAGAAGCCATTCATATTTTGTCTGAAAATATCTAAACTACTGAACCTTAACAATACAGTCTGCTGCCTTGTATTCTAGAATAGCAATGATTTCCTTTCTCCTTGACCTTACCCAGCTATTGGGTTGGAGCCAGACCTGTACTCTTAAGCCTATATATGTTTTCTCTGTCCAGCTGTGTTCAATGGAGCCTACTCCCAGGAAACTGTGCACAGGATTAGTACCTAATTTAGCTGTGCTTAACAGTGCAGTCCTATACTTCTAACTCTTCTGAGTTGAACAAGATGAAGTGTGTATTGGTTTGTAGCTATAATCTCACTGAAATCAGCAGGAGAAGTTGGTCACAACTCACTTTTAAGTGCATTGCTTCCAATCGGAACTTAAAGGATTACTAACCCAACCTGGATTCAACTCACAGACTTTGAATTAATATAAAGGATGCAATCCATGGTGAACTCTCCTGCCCACCTCTCATGATAGCATAGGTGCTTCTGAGCATCTCCCATATTTATGGGATTCCTGCTGGAATGTATCCAATGGCTCTGGAATGAATGAATCAGTGTTCCCTTAGTCAGAATGTCACCGTGCAAAAATCCCTTCAGAGCTGTAAGCTTTGATTTAAAATTGTAATCCTCAACCTTTTCTCACACTAACACATTCTGACTTGTAGGATCTCACATATATTACCTCCACACTGAAACTACCATAGAAAAAATAACAATTTACTTTTATAACACTGTTATTGCACACTGTAGGGAAATCCTCCACAAGGACAGGAATGATATGCACACTCTGGAAAAAATATGTATCTCCATGCAATAACTAGTATGCCATTTGGGATTTTATGGAATATCAGGAAAATGCAATGCACATTCAATGGACATTCTGTTCCTGGTAGAATATAAGAAATTGTGGACAATATCCTACTTGTGATAGAATAGATTCTTTGAATTTAAGTCACCTACGTCCATGGATTTCAGTGGGTGTGCTATGAAACGTTGGATATCACCCTATGCTCCAGAAATTATTAATTATAATAAGGGCTGTAATTCAGCTAAAGAAATGTTAACAGCACAATACTTATCAGGTCTACTCAGAAGTGACCTCCATTGAATAAAATGGGACTTATTCCTTTATAAATGGGGTTAACATTGCAGCCATAGGCTGCATTCACACAGCAAATTATTGCACTTTCCTGTTAATTTCTGCATCATATTTGAGCCTTCACAGAACGTAAAAGCCACGTCCAGAAATACAGTGGAATACAGTGCAAGTATTGTGCTCATTTCTATTTAATACAAGTTTAAGGCTCATTATTTGCAAGTGGGTTTTTTTTCTGGAAGCAAATAACAAAGAAATGCATGCTAAACTTCTGCTGTGTTCCAATACAGTTCCACAAGTGGTTTTTATGTCCCGTGAAAGCTCAAATTATAATGTGGAAATTATAACAGTCAGGGAAACATCGTGGAAAATAAAATAAGCTGCTATATGAATGCAGCCATAGTTTGTTAGTCATGATTAAGTTGATTAATTCATCAATCAAATCTGCATTACTTTGCCTATAGAAAAAAAAATCTAAAGAGGGGGAGAGATATTTTCTTTCTCATTTATATGATTGCAAGGGGCCAGAAGTGACACACTGCAAGATGGCAGGTGGGAGAGAGTGATAGCAGCAGCAAAAGCGCGCAGAGAGGAAGACAGGGAGGAAAGAGTGGCTGGCAAGCACACAGCAGCAAATGAGAGATAAGGAGCAAAGAGGGAGAGTAACCTCTGTCCCAGCAAAGACACGGGAGCCGAATACTAATTGAAAGTGGGAGAAAAGGAAAACTGTGGAGGGAGAGGAGCAGAGTGAGACAGCTGTGAGGGGAACAGCTGTGAAAGAGCTACAAAAGTGATAGCCTGAGGTTGCAAGCTTCATGGTGAGGCCAAATGTAGTAGTGAACCACTACAGGTCTATGCCACACAAGGAATCATAGAAATGTAGCGTTGTAGAGTTGAAAGGGACCACGGGCATAATCTAGTCCAACCACCTGCGATGTAGGAATCTTTTGGCCCAATGTGGAATGCACAGGAGGTGGTTTGCGGGTTCACATTTGAGAAGCAAGGATGAAAAGCCTCATTTTATTGAAGTGAACAATCCTGTTCCAGAAAACCGTGTAGCTATTGGTTTATGCCATGCATCAGTGTGCAAATTCTTCCATCAATCCTTGCCCATTTCATCAGTGGTAAGCTAAACCCTGACGTTTTAATAAGGAAAAGTTTCTGCTCACATATATATCTTTTTAAAGTGTGGTTTAATGCTTTGGGCAACTCTTAATTGTTTAGGTAGGGACGCGGGTGGCGCTGTGGTCTAAACCACAGAACCTAGGGCTTGCTGATCAGAAGGTCAGCGGTTCGAATCCCCACAACTGAGTGAGCTCCCATTGCTCGGTCCCTGCTCCTGCCAACCTAGCAGTTCGGAAGCACATCAAATAAATAGGTACCGCTCTGGCGGAAAGGTAAACGGTGTTTCCGTGTGTTGCTCTGGTTCACCAGAAGTGGCTTACTCATGCTGGCCACATGACCTAGAAGCTGTTTGAGGACAAACGCTGGCCTATAGAGCAAGATGAGTGCCACAACCTCAGAGTCATCCACGACTGGACTTAACAGTCAGGGGTCCCTTTACCTTTACCTAATTGTTTAGTAAAGGTAAAGGGACCCCTGATCATTAGGTCCAGTCGTGGCCGACTCTGGGGTTGTGGCGCTCATCTCGCTTTATTGGCCGAGGGAGCCGACGTACAGCTTCCGGGTCATGTGGCCAGCATGACTAAGCCACTTCTGGCGAACCAGAGCAGCACACCGAAGCGGTACCTATTTATCTACTTGCACTTTGACGTGCTTTTGAACTGCTAGGTTGGCAGGAGCAGGGACCGAGCAACGGAAGCTCACCCCATCGCAGAGATTTGAACCGCCGACCTTCTGATAGTCCTAGGTTCTGTGGTTTAACCCAAAGTGCCACCCGCGTCCCACCTAATTGTTTAGGCAGTCATAAAAGACCAACTCAATATAGTCAATACTGCATACAGTAAATACCTCGATCACTTTGCATCAGGGGTGCCAACTTGAATAAAATATTATGGGGACCCAGGTAAGCCCTGCCCTGCATAATCGATCATATGACGCAGTGCACACACACCACTTGACTGGGAATGGCCATCAACTTTGTGGCGGCCTGGTTCCCTCAAATATTTTATTGTGGGGGCCGAAGTCCCCATGGCCCTAAGAGTTTGCTCCTATGCTTTGCATGTTAACTACCAAACATAGTTAGGCAGCTGAGCTAACCAGAAATGATATGTGCACATTTCATGAACCAGTTCTCCCCACTGCAAAACTTTGCTCTTCTGGGTGATTTTTCCCCATCGCTTTGTGAACAGATGCAAAATGTTCATAAAGGGCAGGTATCAGGGCAAAGAGAACATGGAGAGCACAAGGCCTGTGGCTTATTATTTACTGACCCCTACATACATTGATTCTCATTATTGTTCTTACATTTTTCATGCCGATTCCTTAATCCCACTTTAAAGCACATTGCAAATACATAATCTCTCAACACATGCCTGAGCGTGTGTATTCCACGCATACAATGTACAGTAAGCAAACATTTTTGCCTACAGGTTTGTACTGTCACGTCCTAGCTCTCACTTGCTGATAGAGACAAGACCGAGTGACTAAATTAGAGCTACCTTCCTATCACTAGGAGCACTCTGCCATCTGCTGGACGCCTCATTTGCCTGCAGTCTTGTGAATGGGCTCTTCCGATGGAAGCAAGTCCAAAGTCCATCTGAGCTCGATGGGAATTGTTGTCAGGACAGTATGTATAGAACTGATGTGTCTAAATTACACAGGTGCCTTGCAAAAAGGTAGCACTGTCTTAATATGAAGCCTTTGCCAAGTACATTATTTCTATCCCTAAATAGGATATTACTAATTTCATCTTAGATAATTTAAGACAGTATGTTTCCGAGCACAATACAAAGTGTTGGTGCTGACCTTTAAAGCCTTAAACGGCCTCGGCCCAGTATACCTGAAGGAGCATCTCCACCTCCATTGTTCAGCCCTGAGGTCCAGTGCTGAGGCCCTTCTGACCGTGAAAAGCGAGGTTACAGGGAGCCAGGCAGAGGGCCTTCTCAGTAGTGGCGCCCAGGAAATAAACAACTATCTGACTTTTAGAAGACATCTGAAGGCAGCCCTGTTTAGGAGGTTTTTAATGTCTGATGTTTTATTGTATTTCTAATATTTTGTTGGAAGCTGTCCAGAGTGGCTGGGGAAACCCAGCCAGATGGGCAGAGTATAAATAATAAATTACTACTATTATATTATTATTATCTTTTGGGGGGCAAGATTTAGTAATGACACTTGTAAGCATGGATGTTTGCATAGGACATGGAGATAATTGGGAAGACATAAACATTAAATATGAACTCAAGCCAGCTTGTAGGTGTCACATACAGTGATACAGATCAAGGGAAGTAATAGTGCCACTGTATTCTGCTCTGGTCAGACCTCACCTGGAGTACTGTGTTCAGTTCTGGGCACCACAGTTCAAGAAGGACACTGACAAACTGGAACGTGTCCAGAGGAGGGCAACCAAAATGGTCAAAGGCCTGGAAACAATGCCTTATGAGGAACGGTTAAGGGAGCTGGGCATGTTTAGCCTGGAGAAGAGGAGGTTAAGGGGTGATATGATAGCCATGTTCAAATATATAAAAGGATGTCACATAGAGGAGGGAGAAAGGTTGTTTTCTGCTGCTCCAGAGAAGCGGACACGGAGCAATGGATCCAAACTACAAGAAAGAAGTTTCCACCTAAACATTAGGAAGAACTTCCTGACAGTAAGAGCTGTTCGACAGTGGAATTTGCTGCCAAGGAGTGTGGTGGAGTCTCCTTCTTTGGAGGTCTTTAAGCAGAGGCTTGACAACCATATGTCAGGAGTGCTCTGATGGTGTTTCCTGCTTGGCAGGGGGTTGGACTCGATGGCCCTTGTGGTCTCTTCCAACTCTATGATTCTATGTCAGTTACCAAACATTGTCACGTACTAACTCTAAGCAGCCCCTCTAAGGCTTTCCAGCTGCCCAAGTCCCATAATATCTTCATGGTGCCAAATCTATTTTCCTCAGAGTCTATCTTTTCATAAGATCTTTGACTTCTCCTTTTAAAACTTTGTTCTTAATCATAAACAAAATTCGGAAGCATTTTAAGTAGTTTTATCTACTTTTATATATTCTGTTTTGTTGATGGGCAACACACACAATTTCCTGTAGGCTCTTTTATAAAAGCTAGCTGAGGCAACCACCTGCTAATAAAGCTCTGTCCTCAAACATGAGGAAAAGATTTCAAAGGATGAGAAAATGACCAGCAAAAGTCCCAGGATCCTATTACAAGTCTTGGAATCCAACCCTAAATGTGCTTATTGAAAAGTAAGTCCCACTTAGTTCAGTGAGACCTGCTTCCTAGTAAGCATGCTTAGAATTGCAGTCTTAACTGAAGTCTGGCTTTGAAGAAATATCATTAGCACAACCTATTCATTTGAAGCTATCTTAGAATCCTTTTCACCAGAGACTCAAGGGTGGTTTCCTTGTACATGTTTATGAGGACTGTGCCATCAAGTAATGACTTGCATGCGTACATGCCACCAGGTGTCATCGCAGATGCCTTGCTTTTCAGTAGCATTAGTTCATACGATTAGAAGGGTGCATAATCAAGTCTAGAGTCATCAAGAGGCATACATTTGTGAACTAGACCTAAGGGAATGCCTTTTTAGGAGGGAGTCAGTTTTAGGAAAGCTTTGACTGTAATTTTAGACTGGTTCCTATTTACATATTTGTTTGTTTGTTATTGATAGTACTAACCAAGAAATAATCTGAAACCATTTTAAGTAAGCGCACTTAATTATCTACTATAGGCATGAGGAACATTTGACACTCCAGATATTGCTGAACTGCAACTCCCATCATCCCTTGCCATTGGCCACACTTCCAGGGGCTGATGGGAATTGTAATTCAGTAACATTTGGAGAGCTCCCTGCACCTGATCTGCGGCAGCACATGGGTGGAATTCTATCCTCTGATCTGCTTTTATTCCAGTCAAAAAGTAACACTAGTCCTAAAGTGTCTGTTAGTCATTGTTACCTGCAGGCCCCTCCTAGTCCTAGGGTGCTATTGTAAAAGCTCTGGTTAAGATATTGAGACAAATATCTGAGCCAATGATTTCACCTGTTTCTGGGAAGCATACACGAGCATTTTTTTGCTGATAGCATCTCTTTAACTATGTAATTCTACTTGAATTCTAGTTGAATTCAACGGGACTTGCTCCAAATCCCAAGTTAGCCAACTGGCTTTTAAAAAGACTGAAGGAAATCACTAACTCATGGACAAATACTTGATTACTCATTCCAACAAAATTTATAATGTGTGTGTTTGTAGCAGGGATAGCTAGTATCTGAGGGTTAACACGACAGGAAATAAAAGTTCCATAAATGGTGAACGGGTCTTCAGTTAGGTATCACCACTAGACATACTAAATATGATATTAACATCAGGTTATTAATATTAAAATGTAATAAATTTCAACCCAAGTTTTCCTACTCTAAATATGACATGGCACTGGCAATTATATTATATTATATTATATTATATTATATTATATTATATTATATTATATTATATTATTATTATATTATATTATATTATATTATATTATATTATAATATTATATTATATTATATTATTATATTATTATATTATTATATTATATTACATTATATTATATTATATTTAGAATATTCAGATTAGTTATCAGTTAATTGCCACTGAAATGTTCCAGGAGCAGGTGAGGAAACCACTTGTAGGCCAAGGAGCAAATCAGGAACCTGCTGCTCCAGAACCGACCCAGGCTAGAGTAATCAGTTTGTAGATTGCAGGCCAAGCAGCATTAGGTTGGTGAACATATAAATACAAAAACAGTATTCTGAAAATGCAGAATCTAAACCAAGAATGCCAAGATGAAATATAACAGGGGAAGCTTTCCCATTAATAAATGATCTCACAATCTAATTAACAGTGCTGAGGGATTTTTTGAAATTCAGTTTCTTGAAAAATATCGTGTACTGCATTGCAAGTCAGTGTACCTCCTCCCTTTGGTGTGTGAGGGTGGTTCCTCCATTGAAGTAAAGAAGGAATGTCTTGAAGGCTCTGTATTTGCATCATGACTGCTGCACCACATCTCAGATTCCGACGCTGACTTCCAATCCCTTCCCAATGCCATCACAAATGCCTAACCTTTAAAGGGCTCCATAACCTTTTCCCAAACTGTCTCCCCATCCATCTTTCCCAATATGTCTCTGCCTATGACCTCAAACATTACCACTGTCGGCCACTTATTCTCTTGCTGTCTCATATCCCAGAATACCTAAATGGCTGCCAAACCTTTTTACTTCCTTCCTCGAAACCATCATTCATTTGAGGTTCTTTCCTAAACTGAACATCCAGTGGCAACTGCAATGAAGCCTAAGTATTTGTAACTCCATTGACCACACTGATTTAATTATTAATCTAATATTTCCCCACCTCCCTTTCCTCTTTGCCCTCTGTTTTCCTCGTTGTCAAACTTCAGACTGGGAGCCCATTGGGGAAGGGACCTGGCTTTTTGGGGAGCTCATTGGGGAAGGGACCTGGCTAAAGCATCATGTACATTGATGGTGTTGCAAAAAATAAATAAATAACAGATTACTGAATTAGACCAATGGGACATTTTATAAAACATACTTGACTATATTTACAAGTGCCTTTTCTCTAAACTGTCCACCAAATTCAGATTTTAAAACAAAGGTGGGGCTTCCAGGTGTTGTTGCTGGCAGCTGGGATAGCTCAGTTGGTAGAGCATGAGACTCTTAATCTCAAGGTCGTGAGTTTGAGCCCCACGTTGGGAAAAGATTCCTGCATTGCAGGAGGTTGGACTAGATAACCCTCATGGTACTTCCAACGCTACAGTTCCATGATTCTACTCATGATCTTTGTTGATGTTGGGTGGACCTGATGGGAGCTGGAATCCAACAACTTCTGGAGAATCACTGGTTCCCCACCCCTTTTAAAAACACCCACCATCACATGAAGTGACAGCTGTGCTCCCCCCCATAACATATCCTTTCTCTGTTTTCTTAAAGATTTCTTAAAAAAAAAGAAAAGTGGTTTGTACTAGCTTTCTATTTCCTAATATTGAACACCAATGTCCCCTTATTATCTGAGTGACATGGATTATTCAGATCTCAATAGCAGTGCTCTATTTCTAGGAAAAAGACAGCAGTGGTAATTCCTTCCTAGAAATCCCTTCGTCTGCCTGGAAAGGCCTCATCCTTAACAAGAGAAGTATGGGAGTGAGGAAAATGCACTCTACATGCATTCCAAAGTCATCTCTCCTTTGAATTATGTCCACATACTCAAGCGTTATGCTTCAGAACACAGGTTCTGAAACCAGCCTTGGATGCTACAGTTAACAGCAGTTAGCAGAATCAATAGGATTCTCCCCAGATCAATTAGACATTTTAAACAGCCTTGCATGTAACCATTGTTGATCAGGCAAAATGAAGCAAAATGTCAGTTGCCAAACCTGTTCCCTGTTCCATCTGAGCAGCTGTCCTCTTGAAGTCTCTTTCTACATGATCAACCAAGAGCCCTTAAAAACTACCCATTTGACTCTTCCATAAGCTTTCCAAGGCAGCAGCCTGCTTCATCGGGTGAAAGTTAATGAATAGGGTGAAAAGGGATGTTGCTTGCAAAAGCTTATGCCACAACAGAATAGTTCTACGATGCCACAGGAGCAATGGTTGCCCCTGCTATAACACAGCTCTCCTTTAGGAATGTTCATTTTCATTGCAGGAAGCTGCATTTGGCAATCAACTCCCTAATCTTTTGAATGTGTGGGGTGTGCTTTGGGGTCATGTGGGCACATCCCTGTTCTTGTTCTCCCCCTTCTTCAAGTTCTTGGCTTTAAAACCCTTGACATCGCCCTCTTAGAAAATGCCTGTATCAACTGGGGACAGAATGGAACACATTCCTTTAAAGACAGTATGACAAATTGCAATTCTAATCATCTTAGCTGGCAGCGATTTTTCTGCTCAGGCTATCACTTCATTCACTCTCCTCCTCCCCTGCTCAGCTTTCAATTTTTAAGATATTGTACCTTTATTCTTACAGTCGTGTGTTGTGAGGTATCTGTTTGTTCTTAATTCAATACGAGCGCAAACTGACAGAATTACATTTCTCTTGCAGTTACATTGCATTGCACGGGAGCAACGATTCAGACCTTAATGTTAACTAAGCCCCATTCAGTTACTGTTTTTACCTCCAGCATAGCAAAGGGGTAGCATCATAGGAGACTCTACTGAACTGAACAAAAATCTAATCAAGGAACCCTCCCATTACCTGGATGATTTAAACAAAAAATGAAATAATTTCATAGCTGTCATTTTGGTAGTGCCAGGGACAACTGTTCTTTGTTCCATCAAATATATCCCCTAAGGAGATGTACATTCCAGCTGAGGAACTTCATGAAAAACAGAGCATTTTCAGATTCGATTTTATCATGGTATTATTTTTGCTACTTCACCCTTGCAATAGCTACATTGTGCCTGTTACTGAAGCCTTCTAGAAAACCCTCTGAGCCTTACAAAAGAGAAATATCAAGATGATGCCAAGTGAGAGACGAAGGGCAGGTCACATGTGCATACTGTATATACTAAAAATTCATCTGAATCTATGTCATAGGAGGTTGCTGTTCCAGAAAAGCAATGTTCCCTGTAGCAGGCTTATCACACAGGCAAGAGCCATTTCTACCCCAAATGCAGGACTCATTCTGTGCTTACTCTTCAGTTGCTTTCCTCCCCCCAAATCAAGGAAATGTTCCTGAGAGTGCTGTGATTTATTGAGAAAGGGACGGGGCAGAGTAATTCTAATATGGAGAATTGCAAAAAGGAAAATGGCTGATCGGTGCCTCTTGCAGCTATTGCTGTTCAGAATCAACAATCCACTTGCAGCTTTTTTGCTGCTTCCCCAATCTTCCTCTTGCTATGCACCCTTTCCTACACCAAAAGAGGCCTTGGGGGTTGAAACATCCCTCAAGAATCTCTCTCTCTTTTTTTAAGCATAAGGCATATGCCAGAATGTGGACTTGTGAATTACTGAGGCAGCCTTCACAAGGCAGTGAACAGGCTTGGGATATATGGTCCCGTGCCATGTGCAACCACACACAAGGATGCTATCTTGCCACCCCTCCCAATTTGCCCACTCCTTCTCCTCCTGCATATGTGTAGCAACTCTGCCCAGTAAGACAACAGGCTGCTTCTGGACACTGCTTTTAGAAGAGTAGGCAGAGGAACCTGGTGCCAAATGTCTTTTCCCCTATTATGGAAAGATGGTGTGCTGAATATTCATCTTCTCAGTATACTCTGCTGTGGGAAGGTGAAAATATACACTATGTCCAGCAGTGGACAGGATTAAGCAGCCGGTGCCCCTGAACCTGCAGGAAAAGGCAGGAAGAAAGCCCCAAATGCCGCTGTCCTGCAAGCTCTTGTCCCCACATTCTCTCCCTGCATCTCTAAAGCATTTCTTCGGGGAAGAAAGACCTGCCTTCACAAAGCAAATACCCATGCAGAAAGGGTTGACATGACATTCAGTCACAATGCATGCAGAGGTAAATAAGAGCACACCCCACATAGGCAGGGCCCATGGGGGCTTCCATTATGGAGCAGGGTGGGGTCCTCCCTACACCACAATCAGTCATGACTGCAGCCAACCTTATGTAATACATTGAAAGCACAAGAGAGAGATCCTTGGAAGTCTCTAGCCAAAATGCAAAGCAGATGGTATGATCTGGTCTGAAGGGGGTCAAGTGGCAGGACAGGAGTAGAGCAGGACCACCCTCAGCAGGCAATGGTGCAACCATCTTCCAGAGGGAAATTTAGCTGGATGGATGGGTGCATTCACCATAGTTTAATCCCCTCACGCCCTGCCCCACAAGCCTTCCCAGGCTCTCTGGAGCAGCTGAATGCCAAAGTCATGATTCCCACCCCACTCATACACACACACTTGCTTAATGCACAAGAGCACCTGCTGCCCTAACTCCACCAACACAGGAGCAAAGGGTTTCTGGGGAGGGGAGGGGAGGGGAGGGGAGGGGAGGGGAGGGGAGGATTTGAATGAACTGAACATTCATGACTCACAAGCGTTGGTGACAGCGAAGCTGTTGGCCACCTCCAGATTGTCGATGTGGGGCGACAGTCGGAACTCTGAAGTGGAAAATTGAACCATCCCTACCCGAAATGCACTGTATTCCTGATCAGCTCCCCTGGGGAAGAGCCCCCCTGTAGGATGACAAACACACATAAAGACAGAACAAGAGAGACACACAGAGAGGACATCAGTGCTGCAGGCTCGGCAGTAGCGCTGCCAGACTCACGAAGAGAAAGAGACCTTCATTTATTTGCCATGGGACTTGCCTCAGATTGCCAGTTTCACTGACCTTAGGGATGATCTATATCCTAAAATCTCATCCATCTCCCTCCCCTTCAGGGTCCAGATACCCAAACTGAGCTTGGAAGGGGGACAATATCTGGAAAGCACATGGTGTGCTGCCTTCCTCACATGAAGGGTGCAGTCCAGATCCATTTAGAGCAATGAAAGGTGGGAGGTTTTGGCTTCCCCATCCTGATTTCAGTGGGATGTGGATTGCACCTTCCCAAATGTCATCAGTGAAGTGTTTAGTTTCAAGCCATGAACTGGCTTGTGGAAAGGAGTTGCTTCTAGTGGGATGGGATTCGAGAAGATGGGTAACCTTTGGATTTAAGAATGGGGGAGGGGGAGGGGACAGGAGTTGATCTAAAATGAAGGCACTTTTCCTTTTTTTGGCAAGCATCCACTCCAGCAAGAAAAGGCTGGATTTAAGGGTGCATGCCATGAATACGGCAATTGGACCTGAGTGGTGACCGTGTGCCAGAATCTCATCTAACAATATATATATATGGGATCCTCTCTGACGGGGCCACTCACCTATTTGTATGCCGTTGGAGTAGACCCCCCAGATGAGTCCCCAAACCAAAGGAGCCAGGAAGAGAGCAATCTGCCGGATCTTTTGCATTGCCATGAAAAGTAGAGCATCCACAAAGCCACAGAATATTCCTTTGCTGCAGCCGCCGCTGCCTTCTCCTCCCTTGCCCGTTTGTCGCTCAGCAAATTAGATCCTCTGCATCTTGGGCGAGCAGATGAAGGACCCGAGCTGGAAATGAGCCCTCAGCGGGAGAAGAAGAAGAGGAGGAGGAAGAGGAAGAAGGGGGTGGATAGAGAAGCAGCCTTGGCCCGCTGCTGCAGTGCTCCCGAGGCCAGCCCGGGGAAGGGAAGAGGCGCCTGGGATGCCGTTTTCAACGCTGCTCTTGTGCTGCCGTCGCCTCGGTACAGCTCCTTCGCCGGCGAGCACACGCATTCGCCCAGCTCTGCCTCTCTCGCCCTCACGCACTCACACACTCACACGCGCGCACACACCGCACACTCGCGCACAGCCAGGCAAGGCGAGCGAAGGGAAGAGGCGGCGTGCGCGTGCGCCGCCGGAGAGAGAGCCTCCTTATGCCCCCCCCTCTCCGTACGCCCCCTCCCCGCGTAGGCCTGGACGCGCGCGCGAGCTCGGCGCGCCTTGGCCAAGGCACCGCTGCTGCTGCTGCTGGGGGCGGCTGGGCTCGCCAAGAGGCTGGTCCTTTTCAGCACCACGGACAGCGCCGCGGAAGACAGCCGGGGACAGCCAGGCTTTGGTCCAAAGCAGCCCCTTCCGCGCCCCCTACGGCTGCAGCGAAGAGCGCTCTCTCTCTCTCTCTCTCTCTCTCTCTCTCTCTCTCTCTCTCGTTCTCTCTCGTTTCACCGGACAATCGCGGTTTCTGCCACCCCCGCCCTCCCCACCTATTGCGAGCGATCAGGCTTCCGATCCAGAGAAGCAGAATGGTGTGGGTTGTGCCAAAGCGTAACTTAGAAACGGCCTGCTTTCCAGAGCTGCTTGCTTTCCCCTCCCCCGCTTCCCCAAATCGGACGGTTCAAGGAGCATCTTGGTCGGAGGAGGAGCAGCTCGCTCGCTTTCTGCATGCTAATCGCTTGAAAAAAAAATCAGACGCGTTGGCGGGCAGGAGAATGCCGTCTTAAAAAGAAGCAAGGAGATCAGCGCCCACCAGCTAGAGCTGGTCTGCCTGAATTTTTCACTCTTCCACCGAGGCCAAGTTCTTGCTCTGAAAGGTGGGGAAACCGGGTCAAAAAGTAGGAACGGGGTTCAGCTACATTCTCTTCCCCAGAAACAGCTGTCTGGAGTTTCATGAGCTTCAAAGGAAAGCCAGTGTGAATATTGATCTCTTCAGCACACATTCTTACACATTTGATTACATGTGCCCATTGCATACACGCCCACGTTTAGCTGTGACATTTTGTACATTCAGGAAAGGTGCCACAATGATCATATGAATACAGACCCACAGGTGCACACCACTATTTGTTCATCTTGCTTTGGAGCACCAGACTAGTAGTAGATTAATATACATTAGGTTTAACCTGCAGGCAATTGGAAAGAGGCCCCCATCTGTCTATAATGGAATTTTATTGTGTTTTTGTCTGTTTTATTATTTGGTTACTGTAGTTTAATATCATATAGTGTACTGGGGAATTGTAATAGTGATATATCACCTTCAAGTATAAATGAATAAATATTGTGAGCTTGTAGCTTCAGACTGAGGTGAGAGACATCCATAGCCAAACACATATCTTAAAATTAGTAGCAGAACATAATTACTGAGCTTCTGCGTACTTGTGAAAAACTTTACTGAAGAGAAGGAAGGTGCAAAATTGGAAACTGGGTTCCAGAGTATATTACAACCCACTATCAATCTCCTAAAGTGTTGCCATGTTATTCAGGGCTGCAGTGAAATTGCATACACTGGATGTTTCATTCCATTCATGTTAAAGCACAAATTCTCTCTTGCCTTGCTAAAGCTTACCAGAGGCTTTCCCTTTTTCTGTGGTGTGTTTCTCAGATGAAAAAATATTGACCAGGTGTGGGGTTGTCTACTGAATCAGGCACCTGGCAAAGGCCAGTGAAGAGATCCTCCCTCCTACTGGTGAGAGATACCCACTAGGGAAAAATAAAGCAGCAAGTGCCACTGAGTTTTCTTCCCAGAAAACCAAGTAGGGAACTGTGGCGAGAGAAGTGTAAGGGGAACCACAGTTATAATATTGTCCACTGGCTTGCCCCTAAGTCTATGTCCTTCCCAATGGACATAAAGCAAAAACAACAAAACCCACTTCTACTTTAGTGTGATGGAGGAACGGTACAGTTCTTATCTTGCTGGAGCACACAACCCACCACCTGTGTTACAGATGGGCAAATTGTGGCCTAAGCTGGTGAAGCCCTTGCCCTAATTTCATGTGCCAAGGAGGGGGAAATGGGCAGGGGGGAGAGAGATGGCAGCAGTAGAGGAGGGGGGAAAGGGAATGTCAGAAAGAGAAAGCAATAAGCCATCTTTGGCTTCAGCCCCACCCACATTTGGGCCTACCACATTTTTTTCCCCATGTAACATTTTTACAAATCAGTTTCATTTGTTGAGATATTGGGAAGAAAAGGGGGAAAGAGGTGGAGGGGGGAAAGATGGGTGGGGGTGGGGGTGGGCGACGGTGTTACTATTTTACTTACTATATGTAGGGTTTGGTGACAGCGTTGTTTGTGTAGGTTCTTTGTTGTTCGCTTGTGTTCCTTTGGCGGTGAGAGAGGTTGGGGTTGGTCTAGGGTGTGGTTGTTCATTTGTGGTTGGCTGTGGTGATCTTGGTTTTCATGTGTGAGTTGGGTGGGTGGCTGTTTTGGATCAGGTTAGCCATATTGATTTGTATGTTGTTGGTGGGTTTTTGTCGTTGTCTTGTATGTGATAAAGGGGAGCCATACCGGGGTGAAGGTGTCTTCTTCTATTTGTCCCTGTGTCGGTTTCAGTTTATTGGTTAATTTTTCTAGTAAGGCTGTTTCCCATACTATTTGGTACCATTGGTCCATGCTTATTCCTGACAGGTCTCTCCAGTGTCTGGCTATGATGCTTCTGGCTGCTGAAAGTAGGTGGGTTATGAGTTCTTTGTGGTGTAAGGTTCTTTGTCTTGGAAGATGTTTAGTAAGGTCAATTCTGGGGTGATTTCTAATACTTGCTTGGTTATTTTGTTTATTTCTTGTATGGCTGTTGTCCAGAATAGTTGGATTTTGGCACCGGAACTCAGTTCTGGCACCTCTCAGGTGAGCACCATTGCCATTATCAGAGAAAAAGAGAGGTGTTTAAAGCAACAGCTTATTCTGAGTTCCAGCACCTCTTTTTCTAGAAAAATAAAACTGGCCCTACCAACATTGCCAGTATGTGGCCCCTGACAGATTATCCCTGAGAAAATGTAGTCTTTGGGAGAATGTAGACTTTGAGAGAAATAAGATTTGCCCATTCCTAAACTAAAATATGCCCATAGATTTGCAGAGCAAACATTGGTGGAGCTGAGTTTACTTCCAGGGTAAGCATGCAAGGAAAAAGGTTGATCCTCTGTTATTGGCAGAACCACTGAGCCCCCCCACCCCACCCCATGACAACAATAAAATGCAATTGAAGAGATTTATTTTAACAAACAAAGGTATTTTCACCACCATTGCTGGGCCATCTCTCTTTGAAAGAGGAAGGAGATTTAAAGTGTACCATCATCCCACTAACCAATCATGCTATTCTTCTCATAGCTGTCCTCTCAGGGACAAGGGAAGCTTAGAGATCCCAGAGAAAATCACATAACAAGATGTCTTGCTTCCTTATATTCTCATATTCTGTCTTTGGAATCAGGGCTGGGTTGAGAGACAAGAGTCTGTGGTGGTGGAATCAGGGCAACAATGCAGAGGAAGGGAAGATTCATCACCACCCCTCAACTGCTCATCCTTTTGTTCTGCAAACCCATCCTCAACCCCCCACTTTATACAGAAATGGAGAAGGCACATGAACAACAACCATTGCTGCTCCTGCCATCTCTAGTGGGGCCCTGAATTAAGAGAATAGATGGAATAGATGTACCACTTCATGACAGCCCTTGACTAATTAGTGCAGACAAGCTTTGCAAGAGCAGATATATTATGGAAATTTGATAAATTTTCAGGAGAGCATGCCAGCTGACAGCAACAACTTGCCTTTTATAAAACCCTGATGTGCCATATTTCAGCCACCATGATTCCTAAGCCTTCTGTTATGGGGGGGGGGGGGGGAGAACAATACCTTCCAAAGATAAAACTTATAATTTCCACTTTCTGTTAAGCTTAGGCTGCATAAATACCATTCATATAAAACCCATTATTCCCCACCCCACAAAGAATCTTGGGAACTCTAGTTTGTTAAAGTTGCTGGGAATTGTGAAGAGTAGACTACAGTTCCCAGGCTTCTTTCGGTGTGTGTGTGTGCTTTAAATGGATGAGCCTGGATTCAACGTTCTCTAACTGCCAGTGCAAAGGCTGTTGTGAAGTGTAAGGGCAAAAATAAAGGTTATGCAATATGAAAAGCAGCACAGCAGTTCTGCTGGTGGAAGCTTGTTGCACAACCGTTTGTGCAACAAGAAGTATCAGGACTACAGCAATCTGAAGGGCAACCAGCCATGAGAACAATGCTGGCTTCCTGTGCTTTCTCATAAACAAGGCATTCCGCCAGGACAACGAATACACTACTACATGACTGTAAATGAGTGTGACATTAAATTCTTCTATGTTGTTTTAAAAGTGCTTTAAATGTATGGTGTGTGCACAGATATATCAGGGAGACTTCAAGCACATGCTTAGCTTCTTACACTTCTCATTTCCCCTGCAGATGTTATTAAGAAATGTGGTCCAGGATCAACCCATCACTTGTGTTACACCATTTTATTCCTGGGTTGTCTTCTCAGTAAGCATTTTTGAATTGCAGCTTTACTATTCAGGATTTTTTCAATCTTCTCTAATATAGCATGATTTGCTTTCTTATGCTGTCTGTTCATTGTCAATTCAAATCAAAGATAGGGTAAATATTTTATGAGATACAGAGAAAGGCCCACCTCCAATGGATGACTTTGGCATGAAATTAAATGATTTTCACATTCTTTCCACTCTTACCATTTTCTGTGATTTTCTTAATATAGCTTTGAATATTGACAAGAGTGTTGTTGTGATTGTTTCTTTTAAAAGTATATAGCCTTTTCCTCCATCCAAAATAGTTTAGCCCAATTTGTCAATTCTCATCAGATTCTCAGCGGGAAGCTTCCTTGCATAAATTGATTCTATTCCGGCTATTTTTAGTTTATTGTGTAGAGAAGCGATCGTATTTTTTTACCATCTATTTTGCATCTTGAAAAATCCCCCCACCCCCCGGCAACCTTGTTGTGAAAAATCTTTTAATTAAACTGTATTGTTCATCATCTGCCCCCTTTTTGTATTACTCTTTAAAATAAACTGGAGAGCGTAGATCAGTGTTTTACATAGATTCAATGCTGGAGAAGGTATGATGTGGTATGATATGATTCAATGAATAAAGCAATACAATGGGACCACAAGAAAAATGATGCAATATATAGCTTCTGGCTGAGATGAGCACTTTGTGTTCCACTTGATAATCTCATTGGATTGCATTATAGTATTGCACAGAACAGTGTAGGATTAGATTGCTTATTAGGATTATACTACAGTAATGGTGCAGAAAACGATGTCGATCCCATTGTAAACGGCAGTGTTTGAGAGCGCCAATACAGATTGCCACCATTTGTTTATAATAAAGTCTCTCCCAAGGCTTTTTCGGGAGCACAACCATGACATTGCAAATGCAATGGGCCAGTTCCAACAAAGACATGTTGGTTTCTTGATTGCCTGCATCCAAACTAATGGACAAAAAATGTACATGGGTATAAAATGGGAATGGCATACTGAAGGGAATGGGGCAATGGTGGGTGTCACAACCAGAGCCGCAAAGGAGCTAACAGCAATAGAAGGAGTTTGCAAATGGCAGCATGTTAGCAGATGGGTTACAAATAAAGCTGCAGAAGTGCAGCAAGAGTGAGATCTTTATGGCTGCTTTAGCAGATTCCCATCCAGGCCTAGATTTTTTTTTGTGAGGGAGGGGTCTGAACTGGGCTGACACAGCTGAAGATAATCTCTGCCCCCCCTTGCTCCTTGTATCTCATTTCTTCAGTGTCAAACTGCAAGGAAACATACTATTGGGAGATACCTTGTAGATGTCTTGAATGGTCACTGAAGCGATGAATGAATGTCGGAATGAAAGCACTTAAAAATATTATGGGTATATATAATACATTGTTTAAACCTCATGTGTTATTCATGTGTAATTGTCGTAGTAAATATCCACAGGGTTGATACGCATGGAAAGGATGGCAGCATTTATGCCTAGAATCAGTCAGAACAGGGCTTTAGGCAGCTGATCATGCAGGGACTGAAAGACCTAGGATTGCAACCAGTATTAGATGGAGTACTGGGCCAGTATGGTAAATCTGCAGGAAGTCAGGGGCAACCCAGAGGCTGAGCTGAAAAGCCTACCTAGAAGGATACTAGAACAAGGATAGGCTGGTTACTTACATATCACCATAAAAAAGAAAATGCATCATCCTGCTTCAGGCACCGAAACTGCTCTGGTTTGTCAGGAGAGAGATAAATAAGTTCAACCCTGCACAAAGTCCTTGATCTCTTAGTGACTTTTGCTACTATTTGGCATGATATCGTTCTGGACCAGTTCCAGGAGGTGATGATTGGGCCACTGTATTACAGTGGCCCTGTTCCTGCTTTCGAGGTTGTTTTCAGAAAGCAGTTATGGGGGGCTATTGCATCTTGTCTCTCATGCTATTGAACATCTATTTGAAGCCGATGGAAGCTATTGCCAAGAGATGTGGAGTGAGGTGTTATCCATCTGCAGGTGCCCCGTTTTCTCTCTCCATTCCATCTCAATCAGGAGAGGCAGCTCAGATGCCAGAATGGTTCTTGGAAGCAGTGATCGGCTGGATCCTGAGAAGACAGAAATGTTATGTGTTCTCCAGTCCCGGAGGTGGGGAGGTGGCCTGTTCTGAACAGACTTGCACTCCCCTGGAAGGTCTGTAGGCTGTGGTACTCCTGGATTCAACATTGCCACTGGAAGATCAGGTGGCCTCAGTGGCTAGGAGTGCCCATTCCCAACTATGCAGTTGGTTTACCAACTACATATAGCTCCTTTTGGACAGATGTGATTTTGCCTCCATGCTCTGATACCTTTCAGATTGGATTGTTGTAACATGTTCTGTGTGAAGCTGCCCTGGAAGATGTCTCAGAAACTTCTTCAACTGGTCTAAAATGCATTTGCCAGACTTCTAGCTGGGTTTACATTTAGAGCTCACATAATGGTCATTATACTCATTATGGTATTTCTCACATAGGACAGAGTGGGGTGTTTGGAAAGGAGCTTTGTGCTGCTTTTGCCCGTCTTCTGTTTTATGGCTGAATTGGAGGCCTGTGGGCAGAAAAGCAGGCAGAAATGGAATACTAATATAAATAAATCACATGGGCCAATTGTATTTGGTCTCATTCTGTTGACCTAGGGGTTGAAGGACATGAAATAGGCGAGGTTTTAGCCAACTGCTGGAAAAAGAGTGTGCTAGGTTATCTGAAATTCTGAAGACACCTGTGTGTCAAAACATCTATTTTGAGCAATCTAAACCCATCACTTAGCCATGCGAATCAGGAGATAAGAAATGTCTTGGTGCCACTCTTGGTGGCTTGCAGTTGAAGAAGTATAAGAATAAGAAGCAATCTGACAAATCATGGTACTGATTTAAAAGATCCTTTTGAATTTCTTCTCTCCTCACTGAAGTGAGAGGGAAATGGTTGCAGTGGGATACAGTTCATGACCTTGCAAAACAAAACATGATTGTCCTCCTCATGTACTCTGCTTCCCAGCCTTTGCCAGTGATGCCACTTCAGACCTGTATTACCAAGCATATCACAGCATACAGTTCTCATGTATCCTCTTGTGTGAGTTTAGTAGAAAAAATAATTATTACATTATTGATTAAATGCTTGGTGATAAACACAAAGGCCATCAAGAAGGCACAAGAGCAAAGAGGAACAGAAATTAATTCGAAAAGTAAAGATGGTAAAGTTAAAGTGTAGGCAATCATTACAGAAAAGTCATTTTGCTAACAAGGAAAATATACTTCAAAGGGGTTTGCAGCACAAGGTAATTATTTCCCCTCTAGAATCTGGAGAAGCAGTGAGTTGAAGGGAGATGAATCTATGTGTGTGTATCCTGTCATGTGTGTGGCATGCACTAACTGCTCAAATCTGGCCATGCAATTCAACATGATTCAGTTCGTAAGAAAGTGTTGTGCATGAACAGTGAAAGGGAATGCATGTCCAAAGAGAACCATCCCATGTAATTCCAATTCAGCTGCAGGATGGAGACGTAAAAGCCCTATCTCATTCATACCCTGAAGTGTAAATGGGGATTGCATATAATGCCTCACTGATTAAGCTGGGTGTGCATAATTGTATGCACTTGTATGAGTGTGAACTCAGTTCATACAAGAACACCATACACTGTTTCAACCTGTGAATGTCGCCTGATAGATCAGGACCAAGAATTATTTCTCCAGTTCATACCACTATAAACAGTAATGGCTTCCCTCAAAGACTCCTCGTATCGGCAGCTTGCTACGTGAACTCATTTCCATGTTATTGGAATCCACATTATAAGCTGCTGTTGCTGTCTGCACGTATGAAATGCGCTGAACACTGTATCTCTGTAATAAAAAAACCTTTGAAATGTCCCATATGTAAAATAATATTTTTTTTTTAATTTATGTTTAATTATTAGAGTACTCCTATCTCATCCTCTTAGTGCAAACCACTTAGAGGTCTAACTATAATCAAATTTTGTTTAATAAATAAATAAATAAATAAACTCCTCAAGCACATTTTCCCTCCCCCCGCATGGCATTTTCCCCCCCATGGCATTTGGGGCATGATGAATCTTCAATAATTGCAAACAAACAAAGTCAAATTCTCATTCTGTTTTCCCAAGTACACTGTCAATAGGAAATACATGGTTCTGTTTGTGAAATAAACAACGCAAATGCAATTCCATGATAAGCAAGACTGAATCAGTGTCAGTTGACAAAGCTTTGTAACTTGATTCTCCTCCAGGGGCCTCAAACAACTGTAATCTTAATTAAGACACTGTACCCTCAATGTTCAGATACACAAACCCCATTTCTTTGCTCTTCACTATGGCAGTCTTGGCTGGATAAATTTCATCTCCGTTGTGTGATAGCTATTTCTTTATTTGGGTGGCTGAAATTACAGACCTCAAGAAGACAGTGCAAGTCAAAGCTTTCTTCCAAGCAGTGTCTCACTTGCTCTCGTTACCAAACTTAGGTGTGGAGATTCAATGTGAGGAAAACAATGTGGGCTGTTTGCTTTATGGTGATTTTAATTGCTAGGATCTTACCGCAGAAAGATATTTTTGTGGATTTGGGGGAAAGATAGGGCTCTTGCATTCCAGATTATATGGTTGGAAGCAACACTAAATAGAGACATTAAAACTGTATGGTAAACTTTGAGATTATAGGTTGTAATCCATGACAGAGGGCTAGGGCTGAGCACTGGATTTGGCTGAACCCCAAAGCCTAAACTGAATTGGGTGATGAGAAGGGATCTGGGCTTTTCCTGAGTCGTGGAAACAGCCCTGGATTGCTCTAGGTTGGGCTAGGTGTCCCGAGCGATCCAGGACTGTCAGTGGGAAGGAAAGGAAGCTAGTTCAAACCGTTGCAGACCAGGGACACAGGGTTCTTCCTATGATCAACTTCAAGGAAGGGGAGCAAATTAGAAAATGCCCACCCACCCACATCACCACAACAGAACACTGGGTGTGGCCTGGCCCATAAAACCCTCCTGAGTGGGTCTCTAGCCTTTGTCCCAGGAAGACTGCAAGTGCTATCTGCATGTATACTTGGCTGCTGTGTTTTGCACCTTCTATTTGCAAGTGTTGTGCTTAGGCTGCGAGGAGCCTAAGGGGATTCAAAGCCCTTACCTGAGAGATGCCCGTCAGCTGCAGGGCAGCATGTTGCCATCTTGCTTTTTCAGTGTATGGTGATGGAGGGTTTTGTGCTGGGGGGGGGCGTGTCTCTATCACTGTGAGTTCCCTGGCTACCTCTGGGTGTGAATAACCTGTAGGTGTCATCTCGGACACAGTACGTGATTGGTGGGTGCTGGTAGCATTTCCACAGATGCTGTATCTGAATTTTTTATACTATTTTGTATGTTCTGGTTCCGTACTTGATCCTTCCCTTCCCAGGCTGAGCATCTAACTAGTGTAGTAACTGCAAGACTCCATCCCCGGTGTAATGAGTATGTAGGACTGCACTGTAAGTGACCTTATAGATAGGACAGAACTCTTTAGCCCTGGGCTTCTTCAAAGTCCATTGCACTGAACCAGTCCCCATCCACTATGTTTGGCAGCACGCTTGGCTCATGCTGAAACACATGGTGCAATTTTTAAATAAATGATCTGATTTTGCAAAACTAGTAATTCTCTGATCTTTATTTTTCCACATAGACAAGATCAGCTTAAGATATACTTGGCCCACTTACAAAGTCTACATGATTTGAATTACAACATCAGCTTGTTCTTCCACAGTGCCATTTAACTTTATACAAGAACAAGATGGGTCTTGGCTTTGAGAGTCATAAGGAGAACTTTTAAATACTACATATACTAGAATATTGATCTTACTGGTAATCAGCGTGCACATCGGTTTCATTATCAGAAACACTTTGACTCTTGGTTATGTTCATAGGGAGTGTTGTCCAGCTTCAATAATGTAGTATGCGTTGTCCTTCGTATATTCCTAAAGCAGGATGTACGCTGTACATTTATATACAACAGTTGGTTCAAGCACAGACATTGCGGTGTCATGCTTTCATTCAAAACCAGGATGCCCCTTTCTCTCCCCCCCCCCCAATTACAGTCACATAGGGCATCTAATATGCAATATATTGCTTTGCAAATGCAAAATAATTGTTGCAGACCGGCCTTCATGATGGAATGGAATGGCATATATTGCACACACTTCTTTATTCCTCCAAAAATAAAAAGGTCTATCATAAATATACGGACCAATATATGACGTTGAAGAAAAGGAAGCAAAATGGAAACAGCGCCCTTGCATACAGATCGATCCGCTTGGCAGCTGACGGGATGACAGGCTTGGGGGGAGGGGGCTTCTTGTTGTTCTTTGCCTGAGACTTCCCAAGCCCACTGTTCACTTCGATGGGCTTTCCGTAACAGTCATAGTTTGACAGTTCAAAATCCCTTGGCAAGCTTCCAACAATACTGAAATCGTTGGATCTCAGGTCAGATTTCGAAGTACAAACTTTTTTGCATCGGGTCTCCCCAACCTAGGAAAACAAACAAACAGCATTTCAGAAGCCATGAATTACTCTAGCAAGCACATAACCACGTTAGCTAACCTATTCTATATGGGTTGGGCTGCAACTTGAGACTCATGACTAAGGCTGCAGTCCTAACCCCTTACCTGGGAGTAAAGCCCACTGAATTCTTCTGAGTAGATGTGGTTAGGACTGCACTGTAATTTTAGCTGGGGGCCTACATCAACTAGACTCTGCAGCTATTCCAGTTGTTTCTTTGCTCTGTTAATTACATGCAAGTAAGATATACCAAACTGCCAGATTTTCATGCTGCTGTTCCAATTGTGTTATTTGTGTATTGATTTTAATTGTTTTACTGTATATCTTGCTTAATCTGCAATTGGATTTTTAAACCACTCTGGCATAAATATGAAGACAGCTGGACTATATATCTATATGCCTTAAAAACGCAAATAAACATCTACCTGGCTCAATTCAGATTCCATCCATCAAAGTTTTCATGCTGAACACATTTTGTCATTATCAAAGAGTCAGAGTTCTGGGACCATAATGGTAATTTATTTAAAATCTATGCTAATAAAATCCTAAACAATCTGCTCAAAGGCAAATTATGTTTATCCATCTGAACAGAAGTTGGGTGGGGGTGTCCTTTTTAAAAAATAAATGCATTGTGAGGAATTTCAGAAAATATTCATGATGACAAACCGCACAAGTGAAGAAAGAAAGAAAACATGGGCAATTTTTTTGTGATTGGATAATACTATGAAGGGACATATGAATGGACAATGCTAGCCAAAATTGTGACTGCTGATTTGTATCAGAAGCAAGGGACAGGAGATTTCTCGTTAGAGGTTATAAAAGATACACAAGCAATATACATATTTCTCTTTCAGGAGTGATTGCCTACATTTTCATCACCTTCAGAAATATATTCATCACATACATGATGCCAAAGTCATTATTTTAAGCCAATGCATATTGGATGGGGGTGCAGTATCTTTAAACGGGCAGGATGAAAATGTGATATTTCAAAACTTGAGGGACTGGGCAACCCAAAGCAATAATCAACTTCCCTACAAGGAAAGACTGAAATATTTGGCCCTTAAAAAAACCACACCCTCTCATATTAATTTTTTGCATTACCTTCAGAAATAGTGAGAGAAAAATGAATGTATGCCTTTAAAGGAAGTGTAAAAAGGGACCTTCTTTGAAACAACAATAGAATCAGGTAATTCATAGAACTGGAAGGGACCGTGAGGATCATCTAGTCCAACTCCCTGCAATGCAGGAATCGTTCACCCAACATGGGGCTTGAACCCACAACTCTGACAGAGCTAGCACTGTCATACGTATGTTCAAAAGCACAAACCGAAAAAGGATAATGTTAGAGCTGTGGGATCAACTGGAAGAGACCACAGTGGCACCATATGAATGGACAGCTTATAGACATAGACTTTCTTGGATAAGTACAATGATATTTTGAATGGGTTTACACAGAATATATTAGGTTATTGAAAAGTATATGTATATTAGGATAATGAGAATATGCATTTCTGTATATTAATGTATGGTAAGGTAACAGTAGGGATGCGGGTGGCACTGTGGGTTAAACCACAGAGCCTAGTACTGGCCAATCAAAAGGTTGTGGTTCGAATCCCCGCAACTGGGTGAGCTCCCGTTGCTCGGTCCCAGCTCCTGCCAACCTAGCAGTTTGAAAGCACATCAAAGTGCAAGTAGATAAATAGGTACCGCTCCGGTGGGAAGGTAAACAGCATTTCCGTGTGCTGCTCTGGTTCGCCAGAAGTGGCTTAGTCATGCTGGCCACATGTACGCCGGCTCCCTTGGCCAATAAAGCGAGATGAGCGCCGCAACCCCAGAGTCGGCCACGACTGGACGTAATGGTCAGGGGTCCCTTTACCTTTACCTTTAAGGTAACAGTATTGTTTCTTTTTTCAATCTCATTCCCTTTTACTTGCTTTCTTTTTTCTCATTCTATCTTCTTATAAATGAAACGTTATTGATAAAATATTATTTTTTTAAAAAAACTGGAAGAGACTACAATAATTTCATACAATTTTAACTAAGGGACTCCTTTCACTGATTGGCACAGGAGAATGGTATGTGTGAATACTCAAATTGAACTGAACTATTAAGCGCTCACACCCCCCCCCCCCGCTTCACTAAGAAACATAGCCTACTATGTATGTGCAAAAGGAATTTGTTCTAAATGATGATGATGCCGCAAAGAGTCACTAGAGGGTGCAAGATGGTAATTTGTTTCTTGGTAGGCAGGTTCTGGCACCAGGGAACAAACTCTGCTGTGTTTTCCTACTGTTCAGAGGGGAAGCTAAGCTGTACATTTCCCCATGACTGTCAGCTGGAATTAAGCAATAGCAATGCATCTATGCATCTTCTGCATAGCTGATATAGTTTTGCGCAATCATTCTGATGCTCAACTGTAGCCATGAAAATACCTTCTGAGATAATTGATGAGACAATAAATGCATTCTGTTATGCAGCTCCATCACTGGCCCTGGAGCTCCATTTAATCTGGAGGGACGGAGGCAGGAGCACACAAACACAATCTCTCTCTCTCTCTCTCTCACACACACACACATATACAACTAGCCACACTTAATACAGGCACACAGACCTCTCTCACACACTGTCCTGACACTGTCACACATTTTTGGCTCTCTCTAACCTGGCACACCCTGCGTGTGTGTCTCACACACCAAAGGTAAGGGTTGGGATGGGAAAGAGTAAAGCTGGAGGGTGTGAGAGAGAACATTTCTGTGCTCCATGGTGAGAAAGGATGCTCTCATTTGCTTCCTCTGTTATGAGACTGCAGCAATTCAGCCTGATCTTTTATTTCCCTTCTCTTCCCTCCCCCTCCCCTTTTATGAAGATCACCCGCTCTGAGACCCCACAGCTAATTCTCCCCTGGCCTCTTTGCTGTCCAAGTAGGACCAGCTAGCCTTGGGGATTATCTAATTGATTTTTGATTTTTATTCATGGTTTTTATACTGTATTTTTTGCTGCTTTTATAATTAAGTGTTTTAAATTTGTTGTTAGCCGCCCTGAGCCCGGTTTTTGAACCGGGAAGGGTGGGGTATAAATAAAAAATGTATTATTATTATTATTATTATTATTATTATTATTATTAAGGCAAGTGCAGCTGCCGTTACCCTCCCCATTCCCAAGGAACTGCAATTTCTTTTTTTTAAAAAAAGGTTAATCAATTATGTCCATGGATCAGGATCACAGCATTTAACACGAGGCATGACATTTTGTCTTATGATGGACAGGAATAGAAAATTTCCTGGGGTCAAAGACTTGATTCGTTTAAAGAGCTAAAAGACTAATCCCACTTATGGCTAAAGCATCTTCCTAGTACAAGGTGTGGTGGTGGTCCTTCGAGAATACCTAATACTACATTATACTGCCACGGCAATGTCATGCGGCCTCTAAGAAAAAAGGGCTGTTCTGAATGGCACCCCCTTAGGATTTGATGCAAAGGACCACGGTTGCACATCTCTTGTTCTCAGGGCCCTCCCATGACATTTTGGAGGGGCAAATGATGCCTCTCCCCACAAGCCATGGCACATATTACCCTAAGGCTAGTCAAGAAAATCCCACAAGTGCCTTTCCCCTCCCTCGCAGTAAAAATAAAACAATAAATCGGATACCTAACCATTTGCTGCCATGACACCCCAAATCAGCTCCCTGAGGCAGATAACTCCCTCTGGCTAAAGGCAGGGACAAGAAGTCTGATTTTTTTTTTACCCTTCTTTGCGTGCCTACTTCAGAAGCTCTTTCAGCAAGCATCTTAAACTTTCAAAAATGCTTCCCCGCAGCATCACAATCAAATACAATGAACTACTTAGGCAAAAACCCTCCAACTGAGCATCTACACAGCATTGCCCCCTATGCTTAAAAAAAACAAACAACCGAAAATTGAGCAAGCTAGCAAAAGTAAAGACACAATAAGGGCACTTACCTGTAAAGTGCTGATGTGCACAGGGGTGCCTGTGCCATTCACAGTATTCTTCTTAGCAGCATTTCCGCCTTTCCCTTCTGCTTGCTCTGCTTTGGCCATTTTGGCTTTTTCAACTTCGATTCGCTTTGGGTTGTTCAGCATAACCTGAACCACGGCATACTCAACCAGTGAAGCAAACCCAAAGAGAAGGCAGGCAATCAGCCACACGTCTAAGGCCTTCACGTAAGACACTTTGGGGAGTTCGGCAGCAAGCGTGGTACATTCTGAGGCCAAGCTGAGCACTGAAAAGATACCTAAAGTGGAGTGGGAAAGATCCAAGAATGTAATAGAAGCTTTCCTGCGCTGCTAGCCCTTTCCCTCTTTGCTGCCTCTTCCCATGTTTATGCTGCCGGTTCCTAAAGGATGACATTTCCTAAAAAGGAACAGGACTTGCTGATGCTTTGCAGGAGATGAAAATGAATGTACAAGGTGAATTATGGATTCCGGTGCATGCACTGATCACATAATAATTCTGAACACATATATAAGCAATGATGGCTACAAACGGTTTTTATTGTTGCTAACTGCACTATTTATCATGGCACAACTATGTCTTTCCCCCTTATCAGCGCTAGTTCTTACCACCAATCAAATGGTGTTTTAGATGTCACAAAATGATGGAGTAATATTGAAACCAAGTGCCTTGACTGCTCCCGAGTTTCCCTGCAGGGAATGTAGCAATCAAAGTGGTTGTCTATATGGGTACTAATTTTATACATCTCAAAACAGTCTGAAGCGTCCATCCTGTTGTTATGTTGCTACTTTGAAAAATGTGTGTTGAATTTAACAACTGCCCACCTTTGACAGCAAAGAGCCAAGGATATTCATCTTTGCAGAGCTACATTCTATAGTCCTTCAAATACCTTGTACTTCACAGCTATTTAAAGTTTGAAAACTAACCTCAGTCAATGGATTTCAGATTTTAGAATAAGAGTTCAGCTTGTCCTTTCATTGCTTTGTTCAACAGGGCAGTGGAGGTCACTGTGGCCTGCTGCTACTTTCCATTTGCCTTGAATCTGAGGGTGAAAAGTTCAGCCTCAGAGAGATGGAAAAGAATAAGATCTTACTCTATTTCAAAGGAAATGTGTAATCTGGCTGAAGGGGGTGGAAGAAAGATTTCTATCAAGTAGCCACTTTGCTCTGAAACCAACAGTATTATGGCTTCAGAAAATGTCAGAGAAGGGCTTCTGAACATGCTGGAATTTGAAGGCCCTGGGGGCTAGCCAACAGGAGGACAACAGGTTGTGTAGACCATAGGCTGGGTGAGAGACCACAGACCAGGTGGGAAAATATGCCCCACCAGACCTCTCTATCTAGCGCTTGCAACTCTCTCCCCCCCCTTGGCCACACCCCTTGCCAGCCCTCCTTTCTGCCACAATTAGGAGTTTTTGCTTGCCTGGAATGCTTCATCCTCTTTTGCCTCTGGCATGTGGTCTAAAAAGGATTCCCTACCGCATGAGGCAGTGGAAGACAGGAGTGCCTGGCGTGCTCTGGTCCATGGGGTCACAAAGAGTCGGACATGACTAAACAACAACTTTTGATTTAGAGGAGCCTGTCCTGTCCTAGTTCTCATGCAGAAAGAACTAAAGACAGTGACACACCATCTTCCCCCTGCTAAAGTGACTTAGGACCACCCCACAAACTGAATAAATGTGGGGGGCCCTTTCAGTGTACCTGTGCAGCCTTTTCCCTTTGGCTGGTGACAGCTTGTCCTGTCTCACTTTTCTATTTGCAAGGTTCATAGTTAAGTCTGAAACTTAGTTGTGTGATACCATCAGTATTACCATCTTCAAGTTTCCTTGAAGGGGGCAACAGCATCACATGGTATCTTTGGAAAACTGCTAGGGCCTCAGGGCCCACCAACACAGATGCATGCTCAGGGCAGCTTAAGCTTACTTTTTTGGGGATAGGGTAGTCTGGGAACTGGTGTTCAAAGGACTGCTGGGTGCAGACTATTTCCAACTCCTCCAATGCCCTGGATGTAGCATCACTCTTGAAACAATTGAACATCAAGGTCATTTTAGGAAATGAACATGGCAGCTGCTAGGATGCTTAAAGCGCCACTGTTGCTGTCTACCTCATGGCTATTTTGGTACTTGGCTCTTGTGGTTCATCATCTGACAGCTGCTTAGAGCCACCATTACTCACTTTCCACCATTAGGTAAGCTTGAGGGGCACTGTGGGTGCATACTAGAATTCACTAGGGCCCATCGAGAAACCAACTTACACTAAAGCCAGGCTAGTGCTAAGGTGGTTTGCTGGGGGGGTTGCCCTCAAACCTATTGGTGATGAAACAAAAATAGGAATCCAAGTTCTCTGGGCTGTTGCTGAAATGCTCACTTGAGAGTGAGACTCACTCTCAGCCGAAATCTACAGATGGAATTGGGTATCATAGCATTTCATCATCCCACTCCCATATGTTCAACAAATGTTGGTGAAGCCCCATATACTCCCCCTGGCTAAGGTTCAAAGATCCAGGATCTGTTATTCTACCCCTGCACCCCAAAGCTGATAATGCTTCTGAAGTTCTACTCACAGTTGCACTCATACACGCCACAGTGGTGATTTAGTGAGCAGAGACAGGAGCAACCTGTTTATAGGCTACAGATCTTGTCTTTTAAAAAGTGGAGACATGTATGGGACTGAAAAAGAGAAGATTGGGATGAGAGTGAAGAGCATGCCATGAGAGTTGAGTTGCCTTCAGTAATCCAATGAAATCTGCTACTGAAGCAACCACAGAACAGACACTGGGTGACACTGGGTGGTTCTGACTTCAGGTGAAACTCAGGTTACCCAGAGGCACTCTTGCAGCGCTTGCATCAGGATTGATCCAAAACGAGAGCCATGACAGGACGACAATGAGCAGCGTGGGAGCATAAACGCCCATCATGTAAAAGCCAACTTGTCTTCTTAAAGTGAAGATCACTTCTACACAGGTGTAATAACCTTTGGAGAAAGAATAGACATGTTTAGGTATTCATGTTTCTAGAAGCCCCTGGTCTCAGATACGGATGCTTTAAAATCACCCAGCTCCCTGCTGCACATTTTGTGGGTTCTTCATATGATTTCAAAGGAAGCTGTCCTGAACTTTGAGCTTGCCCTAAATCAGGTTTAAATACTTTGGGTGGGGGGAGATTGAACAAGGAGAGTATCTGCTTTCAGCAGCACTGTGTCAGTTGAAAGGAGAAAAATAAAAGCAAGACTAAGGTTTGGTGAATGTAAGAGGTTTCTCACACTCACATATGTGCACATATACCTACAGTATCCTCCTCTGCCTATAGTGACAAAAAGGGCAGGTCTGTTTCCATAAGAGGATTACATCTTCTTATATATAAAACATAGACAGATATTACGCCATAGCCAATATGGCAGTATTCCATTTCCTAGTTTTTTGTGGGAAATAAAATCTATGTAATGAAATTTCATTGTGTGACAGTACAAATCTCTTCTTGTAAAATAAAAAAATTATGTTTGGATGAATTTTCTCGATGATTTTGAGTGACACATGAGTGCAGAGCTTCAGACACAGGACTGACCACTCTCTAGTCAACCTCTTTACACAACAAACCTAAGTACGAACATTCATAATAAAACATAAAGTTCGCTGCTAATGGTTTTGGGAATAATCATTTAAAAAGTCCAGGGCAAATACAACTAAATTAAACACGAAGAGCAAAATTGTCTAATTAACATATTGAACATGTACTGGTTATTTGATCCTCTCCTCTTTTATGATCTTAAGCTAGTGGAATGCTTTCTATGCCATTTATAAACGGATTCCACAGATTGTCAAATTCTTATTTCATTTTCCATACTATATATGACTTTTATGTGTTCAGCTGTTTGTGTTAGGTCAGAAATTCACTCCTGCTCTGACTAAAAGCCCTTATATTATATTTCAATAGAAAGCATAACATTCCTAGTCACCGAGATGAACAATGTAAATTTCACATTAAGGGAAGCCAGCTGGCAGTTTCATTATAATAATAATTCAATAGTCAAAACTGGACACAAGAGATATCTTGAAACTTCCTCCTGCTTGTGCTGTTTCTATCCATGTTTGCTCCAACACACTAAGAGTGCAATCCTAACTCCTATCCCCTGTTGGAGGTGGGGTTTATGAAGCAGTGACACCACAGTGGTTACAGAAGTTGGAGGAGGGCCAGGGCAATCAGGGCCAATCCCAGCACCAAGTCTAGGCTGGTGCAACAATTGGGTTTGAATGAGGCCACAGCAGGTGATGGCTACAAGACTGGCTCAGAATCCCTTTGTCTCAGCCCTGCCCTTGTAACAGCAGAGCAAGCAAAGTGACTGCAACAACTCAATCCAACTCTCCTCCCTGCCTGGCATAGAAACTTGCTGGATTGCTCTTTAGCATACGTTTAGTAGTGTTAAGTGCTATCAGGATTCCAATTCTTCTAAAAGTAAGCTCATAACTGGGAGAACAATTAATCCCCATGCTGTAGCTGCCAATACACACATTGCATCTCAGTTTTGCAGAATTACAATCTGATTCAAAATCCAGTCAAAGAATATGCAGCTGTAAAAACCAGCCTGGGGCAACAACGAGAGTTAGTCTGGTAGCTGGACTTTGGCAATCACTGCTTAAGAGAGAAATGAAATGAAATAGGGAAGAAACAGTGATATAACTGAATAAAATATATGATGCCATTTGTTTCTGAATGCAATTACCTTGTAATTGTATTACGTTCTCCTACAATCTTCAGGATATGATGAGATACTGCCCCATAAAATGGCGGCAGACTATGAATTTCTTCATCTTGCTACTACAGTTAGACCCACACACAAAAATCTAGCATTTGTACTGAAGCCATTAACTGATTTTGAATCTATGAAATTAATTAATTAATGGACTGATGTCAGGCAAAAATAAAGCTCTAATGCAAATGAGTCAGCAATCCACCCCCTCCACTGATCACTTTGATGAGGGTCTGATTATTTCCCCCTCTTACATACCTCATCATAATGCCCCCATGCTGATTATAGTGTCAACTAGTATGACTCACTAAGCTAATCATCTAGTACTTATCAAGGCCAGCTAATACAATCATAGTTAGCAAGAAATATCTGCAGCTACCTAGCAGCAATCTGCATAATCACAGATCAGGTTTCAGGAACTAAGGTTTAATGCAGTAGCGTCAGTGGTGAAATTTTTCAGGGGGTACTCTATGGTATGCAATATCAGCACCTCTTTTTGTTGTTGTTAAAAAGTGTGGCACAACTTCATAGTGAGTACTAATCTGTTCCCCTGTTCACGCAATAAGTTTGGCTTGTTAACCACTTAACAGACCTAGTATTTGGTTGAACATCAAGCCATCAGAAGTATTAGAGTAGAAGATCCGAAAATACATGTCATTAAGTACAAAGGATACCTAGACAGCTTACAAAAGTCATGGCATTTCCAACACTACCCGTCCCATGAGCAACTGCTGGGTCACTTGACAGATGAAAGCCCTACCAAAATTGCTTCCAGGAACCAACAATTAAGCTACATGGATGAAACAAGTTTTAACTGTTGGTACATCATGCATGTAATTTCAGACATCTAACCTGACTGACTTTGTTGGAATTTACTCCCCTTCTGACCTCTCCAAAATAGGATAATGGAGACCATTAATTCCATCACAAAGTATATGTTACCACCAGAGTAGAAATTATTTTTTTTGCATCATAAAATATCCATTCTGACTCTTCTATATGGGGCCAATCCCAAATCAGACCATTTAATATAGTCCAGGCCATTAAGCCCAAGGTCTAAAATTATCTGGCTGCATCACCAAGAGCTCTACTTGGAATGCATCACTTGAACAAACCCTATTTTAGTGCACTTGCTGAATTTCAGATCAGGCAAACCCCTCAAGCAAATGTTACAGGTCTGTTGCTACTTAGGCTCTAGCTCCATGTTTTAGGACAGCCAGTGAAAAACCTATTCTTCTGACAGACCCAGTGAATTAAGTATCTCAGTCCCCCTCTCCTTGGAGTTCTTGCCTATGTGGTTAATTTTCTTCAGTGTAACAAGGAACAGAGCAATCCCAACCCCAGATCTGCTGACTGGAGGAGGCTAGGACTGAGCAGAGGTGCCTCTCCACTGGTGGAAAAAAGGGCTGCTGGCAGGAAGGGTCATGTCCTCTGGGGAGGTTCTCCAACCTCAAACCTGCAAAAAGTTCTACTGGCATAGAGCTGATTCCACCAGTTGGTGGTGGTGTCAGGTTTCATATGTGTGGTAGAAGCCGTCTTGGATCTGCTACAGCCAAAGTCCCTCTGTTTCCCCAGGACTGGGCCCCTTACTTGCACCAGCCTGAAGATCGCCCGAGTAATTTGCCCACCTTCGGTTTCAATGAGAAAGGGGGAGGAAGAATGCTGGGGGAGAAAATGGAAAATGGTTGGGCTCTGGAAGTGGTGAATCATTAACTGCTTCACTCACATCCAGAGTAACTGACATATTATATTTCTGTTTACGGTTTCTGGCACCATTCAGAAATATAGGTGCATTTTCTCAAACATGTTCTATCTCACAAATAAGTATACCATTCATAGGGTTGAGTGCTATCTATATCCTGCATCAGGGTAGACAATGTGGTGCTCTCAAGATGTTGTTGGATTCCAACTCCCATCTGCCCCAGCCAACACAGCAAATAGTCAAGGGTGACAGGAACTGTAGACCAGCAACATCTAAAGGGTACGACATTGGCTGCTGCTGTTCTACCTGGATAGCCCATTAGAAATATCAAGATATTTTGAATGATAAGACAGATATTGGGACTGCATAAACTGCTGCAAAACATAACATGACTTCCCCTCCATTCTGATATCTTATTTTAGAGAGAGCATTTGTCCTCATCACTTTGTGGTTAACATGTCAATGATCATCTAAACATTAATCCAAACATTAATCTGGCCCCTATGGCAGTTTATTTCCTGGGGTGCAAGCTCAACAACTTTGGTTGGTCCTTCACTTCATCAAATCTGGCCCTCTTTGAAAAGTTTGGACACCACTGCTATAGGTGAACAGAGTCTGATCATGCCATGAAATTCATCAATGTTTGATATTACATACCAGTTCCTTTGTAATATTTGGTGCAGTTGCCATATTCAATATCTTCTTTCCTAATGTCAAATTGTGGCAAAGCAATTTTCTCCAGTTGAACAGGATCACCAGATTGCCAGATAAATCGTAAATCATCGGTAGTGTAACCAACTAGGTGTTTAGGAAAAAAGGATTAAGAGATAAAAATAACAAATGCAATAGCCAAAATATATTCCTTCATAGCAGGGGGTTGGACTAGATGTCCTTGTGGTCCCTTCCAACTCTATAATTCTCAATCATACTGTCCCCTAGATTATTTGACTCGAAACATGGCAGCCTCATTATTTCATGGGTATTCTTTATGCTGGTCATATCTCACTGCTGCTGAAACATCTTCCCTGATTTCCAATTTGTTTTCAGACACAATTCAGCATGCATTATTTGACTTGAGAAGCCCTATATGGGTCTGGTCTCAGTCTATCTGAAGGACCACCTTTTCTTTGAATAACCTTTCATTTGGTTAAGACTGTCCTCTGAAACTATGCTGCAAGTGCCTCCTTCAAAGTTGAGTTATATCTCTACTGAGGATTGGGCTTTCTCCCTTTTGATATCCCACCTGTGAATCTTTTCCCCATGCAACCGCATGGCTCCAACACCATTGCTACCCAGCCCACCCCAATCCATGCAAGGAGCAGGGAGGTAGGTCCACAGGTCTTTCCTCCCTATCACATACATTACTTTGGCATGGTTCCACCCACCCTCTGCTGTCTCTTGTGATACAGAATCCCTGAAGTTGATAAGCATCCCTGCTAAAACTACACCATGATCCTAACAGCCTTTGACAGATATAAATTTCAGTGAAAACCAGTTGGGCTTCCAAGCAAATTATTTTAAGATCAGGCCTATGGAGCACAATTATATGTACTTTAACTCAGACATAACTCCCACTGAGTTCAGTGGGACTTACTCCCAGGTACTTTGATGCATAGGATCAAAGTACCACAGCTAGGGGTTGAATTATAAAAGACGGAGACCAATGAACATGATTTTTTGAAACCACTGTACAAGTCCACATTCAAAAGCCTTGTGCACTGTGTATCCTTTCTTCAGTTTATATAGGCACAACAGGAAGCGGTAGCTATTTTTATGCACAATCTGATTTACATACAGCTCTCCAACTGCATCTTGCAACGCTGTGTATCCATAGGAAACAAGGCCAAGTCCAACGGGCAGGAAAGCGTAACGGATAATCTGGAAATATAAACCGAAAGCTTGTGAGCAATTCAAAGCAATCTTCAAGTTAAAAGGGGAGGTGGTGGCTGTTGTTTGCTTTCATGTTCACAAATGTAGCAGATCAGTATGCAATGTATTCATATAAAGATGCACTTATTTTTCTACTCTAGGAGTGTTTCATTGCAACATTTTCAGCACGTAGAAAACACATGCTTCATTACAGCATACAGCACAGAGACATGATCAGGCTCGTGGATTTATCTGTATAGTATCCATGTGGAGTTGTGAATGGGAGAAATTGTCAGTGGAAGAGAATGATCCCTGTGCTTGTCATATTCTTATGTTACACTGAATACAGGTATAAGCTGTCTCTACATTGTATGAAGGATTTGATGTTTCCTACAGTTTAGCTATTGTGTATGCAAGTATACAGACTACACTCATTCAACGTTATAAAACAGCTCAATTATTTGCACACACAGGTACTCATTGTACACTTGTTGAACGTAACGTGTGAACACCCTTCTAACTTCCCAAATCCAGTGGTTCATGTCCTCAGAAAGATTGCAGATAGCCATACCATTTCAGATCAACAGCCATTCTAACTCACAATTTTCAAGCAAGCATTCAGTCTCACTGACCATATAGTAGCTCCACTTTATTTCTCAAAAGTATTGTGTACTTAATTTAATTTAATTTAAATTTTTTAAAAATCCCAAATCTGTGCCTCAGTTAATCAAGCAGAGACTTTCATTTGTTCAAAGTCTATAATAAAACTTTGCAGTTGAAAAGAAAAAGTACCTCATGCTGACCAGTACGTCTCCATTACGGAATATAAAGAGAAGAATGTTTTCTTGTGTGACGTCATGGAAGTTGGCATTTTTTTCATTTGCAAAGAACAGATCTGGCTTCCACAGACATTTAAACATGGTGGGATCTACAGTTAAAGAGTCAGACCCCTTCCAGTCAGTGGGCAGTTTAAGTCGAGGATCATTCCATTTCTGTCTTAGGAAGATATTCACTCTGTAATCCTATTGGAAACGTATTATAGAATGCATCAGACAGGCAAGAAAATGGCAACATATGAAGCCTAAATCAGGAAGCATGTTTACACAGCTCTATTTTGGTTTCATGGAAAGTAGGCTATAAATTATGTTAATAAACCCACAAGCAGATATCCAAGAAACAGCAGCCTCACCATAGTTGTCTCTTGTATTGATCCAAAACTGTTAATGAAAATGTTGACTGCTACATCAACTGGGATTCCTAAAAGAGAGAGAGAGAGAGAGAGAGAGAGAGAGAGAATAAGTCTCATAGTTTTCAATAGTAAAAATAAACAATCTCTTCCCCACATTTAAAAAACCTTTATAACAAAAAGAATTGGGATAGTTCTGTTTCAAGACTCATGCAGTGGGTAGGGAGGCTGAAGAACTGGGAGAGAAAAAAAGATAGATATATTAATAGGGCTGCCAAAGCTGTTGAGCAATGTAGTGCTGCTCAGAACAGACCCAATGAAATTAATGGATATCACTAGCTTAGGCCTATAAATTTGAATTGGCCAACTCAAAATATAACTTAGTTGGATACAACCCCAGATATTGCAAGAGCAATGATCCCTGGTAAAGTAGCACATTTCGAATTTCACAACAGCATTAGGGAAATAAAAACATTTTTCAAATAGTGAAGCCAAAAAAAAAAAAAAATGGGTCACCTGATGTCACTGTGACATCATGTGATTGACAGGTGGGTATCCCCACCCGCATGTCACAATGCGGCTTGGTAAGAGGAGAAATAAGGATCTGGTTCACTGCATCTACTTAACCACCTCTGCTCTACAATCCCCCTGATGCAGATGGGCAGAAATGAACCACCTTCCAAGGAGAAGGTTGCCTGTTGCATGTCTGCCTGAGTCACGTATCTGGGCCTGGCCTCCTTCCAAATCAAGGACAGAAGGGCAGCCTTCGGAGGCAGGTGAGATGAATAAGGCACAACCCCCACAGGAGTTTTTAATGATGGAATTAATTTGGTTTTGAGTCTCTATTCTGGTTCCATTTTGCCCATCACTTTATCTGACACTTCCTGGCCATTGCCCCAACTTCTACTCAGAAGTATTCTCAGTAAACATGCATAGGATTGTAGCCTAAGTGATTAATTGATTTTCTCTTTTAACTTCACAAGCCAGGCTCAGATTAAAGGGCTCCGTTACCTCTCTGTTTATTGTGGACTGGAATCTCATCAGTCCATTCCATAGGATTAAGGGAATAAAATGTAATTGGTTGTTGGTACACACACACACACACAAAATTTTTAAGTAGCTTCAACAGCTAAACTGAAGTTATTGTACATTAACCAACCTTTGAAATTTGGTCTTATCCTGGGATCGTAAGTAACCAGAAGTCTATTCAAGATGTTGCTGGTAGAATTTGCAGGCACCCTTGCAAGATCTTCAGCTGACTGCTGTCTGTTAAAAATAATGTACACTGTTTATTTGTGTTAGAATTAGACAGTTGATCTTAGTATATTTGATTCAAGCTCCAAAAATTAAACAAAAACAGTGCAGAAGATAAATTTGTAATGTATTTGAACGAAAGAGCCACACTTTTTCTGAAAAACCTGGATCTAATTTTTGTTTGTTTTTTGTTTTGTTTTGGACACCTGGACAGTTAAGTCCAGTCAAAGGTGACTATGGGGTTGCAGCGCTCATCTCGCTTTCAGGCCGAGGGAGACGGTGTTTGTCTAATACAGTGGTACCCCGGGTTAAGAACTTAATTCGTTCTGGAGGTCTGTTCTTAACCTGAAACTCTTCTTAATCTGAGGTACCACTTTAATCAATGGGGCCTCCCGCTGCTGCCATGCTGCCGCTGCACGATTTCTGTTCTCATCCTGAAGCAAAGTTCTTAACCCGAGGTACTATTTCTGGGTTAGCGGAGTCTGTAACCTGAAGCGTCTGTAACCTGAAGCGTCCGTAACCCGAGGTACCACTGTATGCACATTGAAAGCTAAAAATGTAAAAATAAATAAATAATAAAATCCACCCCCCGTTAACAGAATAGCAGATGCTGTGCCGATACAAGGTTCACACAAACCAGTCTTCCTTTCCTTTGGTTTAGAATCAGGCTCAACCAGACTATACAGAGTTGCCGTGATTTTCTGCATTCATAACAGGCATGTCTTCTTCCATTTCTGTCTTCAAAATCAAAGTGATTAGAAACAAAAGTAGATGTAAATGTCTCTGTGAATGTCAAGCGCATATGTCACTGTGAGCAAAATGTCATCTGTCTTCATTATCCAGCAAAAGTTGGCAACCCCCTGGAAAAGCTGTAACCTGTGCATGATCTCGCCCTGGGGTCCCCAATGTGGCACCCGTGGTGTCCCTGGCATTCTCAGACATCCCCTTGGTGTCCACCAAGGTTTCCTGCCCCCCCCCCGTTTTTTAATTTTTAAAAAGCAAACAAACTCAGCTTTTAGGAGGAGGGCTGTTGGTTGGGGGGACATTCTGAACATTGCCAATTTTTGAGGTTTTCAAATGTACCCCATGACCCCAAACTATTGGGAGGGCTCTTACTTATCCATTATGCATATTGGTCAGGACATGCCCTATGAGATAAGGAGCATCGCCATGGTGAGTGCAGGGCATCACATAGTGTGTGGTTGAGATGTAAGGAGTTGCACATACTACTAGAGGTGGTAGGTCTCCAAACCATATTGTCGTGGCTTTGGATAACTCTGAGAATGGGGTTGGGTTCATCAACATACACTGGCCCTCTGAACAATGTATACCTGCTTGACCCATTTATGGAAGTGCATTGAATGCAGGGCATCAAATGGGATGCAGGGTCTGAGTGTCTGGAGAGCTCTTGCTATTAATATGGTGGCATTGCTGTTTTCTAAAAACCTAGTTACAATTGCTAAGATGTCTTTAGGTCATGGTGATCTTAAGATTTCATCAACACCATTACTGGCCCCAACAACATCACACATACCATCTCGGGACTATTTAATTGCTCATCGTCTAACATTGTATATGCCATCAAATGCCAACAGTGTCCTTCAGCTCTCTATATTGGACAAACAGGCCAAACCTTACGCCAAAGAATAAACGGACATAAATCTGACATCAAGAATCACAAAACAGAGAAACCAGTAGGAGAACACTTCAATCTCCCAGGACATTCTATACAAGATCTCAAAGTAGCTGTTTTACTACAAAGGAATTTCAGAAATAGACTGGAAAGAGAAGCTGCTGAATTACAACTCATTACCAAACTTAAAACAATGGAGAGACCTGGTCTGAACAGAGACATCGGATTCTTATCTCATTATATATGACTAAGCCATTTCTCACCTTCTCACCCCTTGCCTTTTCCTGTAAGACCTATTACAGTCGTTAAGAGTCGTCAACAGGCTCATCTCAGCTATCTGCCAATCTCTGATTCCCACCACCCTTCTAAGTAATACCCCTCCCCACCTTCTCAATATATAGAAGGATCTGGCAACTTCTGTTTCAGTGTATCTGAAGAAGTGTGCATGCACACGAAAGCTTATACCAAGAACTAACTTAGTTGGTCTTTAAGGTGCTACAGGAAGGAATTTTTTTATTTCGAATCAGTTAAAGAGTTCGTTCATAAAATGCCAGAAAGTTAGGCATCGTAGGATGCTGGTGACGAAGAGGGTGCCCAGCCAACCAGCAAGCTAGCAGCTGTGCAACCATTGTTGAAGCAGCAGCATGAGTACTTTGAAGGCACCCCAAATGCCAGTCAAATGCCCTCAAATGAAAATGGCAGGAATTCCCAATATTGTGAAGAAGCCTTACGTTCAATACATACTGATGGGAAATGTTGGGTTCGGTCAGAAGCAAAAAGAGTGGGGGGGGGGGGACTTTGGCTTGGAGATGTTTTATAAGTTGACCAAATTATAAGTGAAATGGCATACAGTAGATGTTCTAACAGGGGTTTTATGGCAAGGCTTAAATAACCATAACCTTCTACATAATAGTAAACTGTGAGGTTGGAATGCTGCCATGTGGCCAGAAGGCCTTAACACTGCAGCTCTCTCTGCTTGGGCCTCTCTGCTTATGCCAGGCTTACTCAACGACTGCCATGATGAAGCATCTGCTGTCAGCTCAGATGGCAAGAAGAAAAAGCTAAGAAAACCAGAAGTGGCAGGAACAGCTATCAGTGTGGCTGAGCCCACAAAGAAAGCTGATGCCCACAATTAGAGCCTCCTACACATAAGCGATACTGTATTGGAATCTCCTAGCCTGCCTCGTGAGAACCAAAAATGTTACAGATATATCAACAGAGCATCTCTAACCTTAGTGCATCTCATAAAATGACATATGCCACCTTCAGGCATTAAACATGTGAAGGAGAGCTGTGGGAATGAATGCACTACCTTTTCTCCATTCCACATCACTGTTCCAGTTTCCCTCCAACTTGCAAAGGGCACCTGTTTGCAATGGGGAACCTTCTGTATTTGTGCTGGGTTCCCAACACATTTTGGAACCCTGGAAAAATCAGGGTTCTAGAAGCCCTAGAAAATTAGGGTTCCAAAAACCGTAGGGAGCCTCCATGAATACAGGAGGGCCACTTTTTTTCACATCTGCCATCCAACTGCCATCCCAAGTCTGGGAAATGGTGGGAAATGTAAGGAGGGGACATGAGCTAGTCATGGATTGGTTGAACAAAGAGGAATGGTGGGAGGAACCGGCTGGGGAACCACCAGGGACTCAGAGCCTGAGGAGTGGTGGGACAACAGTGAGCGGTCTGAAGGACAACAGGGAGAAGAGGAGGTGTTGGAAGCTGAAGAGGTCACAGGGCCTAGTGAGCTGGGAGAGTGTGGGGCGGAGAGAAGTTCACAATCAGAGTCAGAAGCTGAAGCAGGAGAGTGGGAGGAGGGAGTCCAAAAGGTAGAGATGAGTCAGGCTAATGAAGAGTCACGAGTCTCTCCCCCTCCTGCTGCAAAAAGCTCCCCTTCCCCCATTCTCCCAGAACCAGAAGAGGCATGAAAAGAGCAGAGATGTTGGCTGCACAAAGCCACAGTCTCTGATTGCTTAGAGAAAGCTTGGAAAGAAGGAGATGGGGAATTTCTGTCTTGGCAATGGATTTTTATGGAGTAAGACCACTGGCAATGAGCTACTCTGCTCATTAGGCCAGGCACTCAACCAAATCTGTAAAGATTGTAGTTTTGCTAATAAAGAGTTACCTCCAACTTTGAACTGTGTGTTGACTAACTGGCACGTTTCTGTGACAACTTGTCTCTCTAGGACACTTCTTACACTTTCACTTAAAAACTAACCAGAATGCCTCATAAGGGCTGCAGGTATGATAATAAAGTCTAAAGACACAAGGCCATTAGAAAATAGAGATGGGTAAGCTTGCTCCCACTTGCTACGATTAATGATTTCCCCCAAAATGGTTCGCTTTCTCACCTAATCCAAGGTTTGTAAGTTACTCATCCACTCACCCAACTCCCCTAGATGCCACCCATTCACCCTGACCCCTAAAATCCTCTTCCTTCTCTTCCAGCACAAATTACCTATTGGAGGCAATGGCATTTCACACATGGTATAAGAATAACAAAGGCTGCCCTGGATAACTAAGTTGTGCTGAAAGAGAATGGGGAGGGGGCTGTGGGAATGGGGACAGGTAGGAGTGGATGGTTATGGGGTGGGAGTTGTCTTCTCTCCCTTTGAATTTTAATCTTGTATGGCCTCTGGCAAAACACCTTTTCAGATTGGTGTACATTGTTTTAAAACCAGTACAAAAATGAAACTTTGCATAGCTATTTGAAAAATGCATGACACGTAGTAGCCATCCATGTAGAGGTTGTAGTTCCCATAAGGTCCAAAGCCCTGACTGACAGATAAGGTGCTTGTCCATCACCAGCAGAAGAACTGCTATGGATTGCTTGTGGCAGTGACTCTGTTCCCTCCCCGTTCATTCAGGCAGATTCAAGCAAGAAGCTAGCGATGACACAAGGCTAGCAGATAGGAAATCACATGGTAGCAAGCATATTCACAGAACAGGGTAATGTCTGGCAGTGATTAGACAGCAAGTCATTGCTGAATACAGGCAAACAAAGCAACAAATATCTTCTCTGCCTTTCACTTTTCTCCTGAGAAGCAGGATCACAGCACTCCTTGATGCAGTGCTGCCTAATAGCTGCCACATGAATTCAAACAAATACTTCCATGGTAGATTGGATTCTTGTAGAAAAGCCTGCTCCAGCAGAGCCAATCTATGAATTCTATAGCTTGCTAGTTTTGCAAGCTATATATGAGCAACAACAATTCAGAGTTTTAAGCACTACAAATCCCATGCTGCTATGTAACACTGATGAAACACACCTGTGCAATCATAAATCTCATGTATATATATATATATATATATATATATATATATATATATATATCTGTTCCCTTGTTTGTGATCTGTAGTATTACCCCTGTGGTACTTTCTATGGCTTATGCTACCATGGGGATCTTTCCCCCTATGCTTCTCCAGTGCAGGAAACTCCTCATACCATTAGGCAAGCTGCTACTGCAGATTAAGAGCCCTTACTCCCAGTGTTAGCATATCCCTGCCTACATCCAATGGAATCACATGTTTCTGTTCAAAAAGTGAAATTTTATTAGGGTAGGCTAAGCTCCGCTTCCCGCCAGCCCACATGTACAAAGACCACGAACAAAGGAAGATTAAGCTTAACACTAGGATAACACATTTTGCCCTACTTCAATTCAAATTCCACTGATAGTCAGAGACACAGCACAGGACAACACCTGCAGGAAGGGAGGAAAATTGTTCTCGTCTTTCTCGTTCTTCTTCTGGCCTATCTATCTGTTCTGTTTAGCGCTAACCCAGCTGGGCTATACTTCCAGATTCTAACGGAAGGCATGAAAGAGCCTACAAGTAGCAGACAGCAGAAGTTTGTGTTCCAGTCGTTGCAGTGAAAGACGCTGGATCAGCATTTCTGATTAATGAGCTCATGCTTTTAATTTGTTACCAAACCATTAATCAACTAAACATCCTGATTAATTCAGTAATACCTTCAGGTTCAGTAAAGAGGATTTTGTCTTTGGCTATATAGCCTGGAATTTAAAATAAAATGACTCTTTAATATTTACATTATTTTTAAAAACTCCTATAGATTATTAAAATGACTACTACTTCCTTTGCAGTACATAAAGGTTTTCCCTTCTCCTCTCTCAGTCTAGATTTGAATGCATGAGGCCATGAGCCCAAATTGCTGTTCTGCATACAGTAAGTCAAGTGTGTACAGAGGTATTTTGCTGTAGTGGTTAACATGTTGGACTATGACAACACAAAATCAGTTACAAACTGGGATCTTACTTTTATGGACTGTTGTATATTACATGGTAATGCACATATTTCTGGTTTGTTCATCCCACAACAAAAAGACAAACATCTCTCCATACTATAGAATAGATACACCAGCCTCTTTTTCCAAATGTATCAGAAGAAACATGAAAACAGGAAATGTGGTCCATTCCTGTTTCCTGTTTCTATGGTTGTTAGGAACATACAGAAGCTCTCTTGCCAAGTAACTCTGTTTCACAGTGTTGAAGGTTAAACTACAGTCAAGGAAAATCACAAAACAGAATGCTTGCATCCATTACTGAAACACTGCAGCCTTTCACACTTCCTATTCTGGGCAACACATTGAGTCTTAAGGCACTGAATCTTAACCCATCAGTGGGTACAGGGCAAGGCCAGACAACAAAATGGATGGGAGCAAATCAATACATACAATCGCTCACCTTAACACATTTGCACAGATGCACACAGCTGCATGCACAAACACAAAGCTATTTCCCATGGAAGCAGAGTCATAGTTATTATTCTTAGTAACTCCAGTCGAGTGTCACCTTCCATTTTCCCAACACCCTTTATCTGTCCTGAATGTTCAAAAGGCAAAAAGAACTCAGTACTTCCAGCATAAGAATGGAAATAATATCAATTCACAATGCAATGCCTGCCTTACAGCTATTCAAGTTCACAAACTTCAAAACAGCATCCTGAAGATTGCAGGGATGCTCTGCATGTTTCCAAGGAAAAGGAATAAAAGAATTGTAAAGTTGGAAGGGACCACGAGACTCATCTAGTCCAACTTCATCAATGCAGGAATCTCTTGCTCAACATGGGGCTCAAACCTATGACCCGGAGATTTATAGCCTCAGCTCTACCAACTGAACTATCCCAGCACTACAAAGAGCCTACCTATTTGCTAGGATAGTTCCTCCTCTGCTTTGATCTTCTTGCAAAAGATCTTCCTTGTAGAAGTAGCTGCACTTGCATCATCAACATCAAAGTCCTTTTCAGTCTTAGCCCCTGCCCACTGAACAGCTGATACGTGAGGTGGAGTATCAAAGGGCTAGAATGAAACACAGTTCTGGGGTGAATCTGCTTCATGGGCAGGAGGTTGCCCATCCCTGTCTTAAATTATCAGACACTGGGCCTAACCTGAAGCATGTCATGCCAGATTTCACCCCAAACTTGTATTAACTGCACATACCAGAAATATACATCCACTTTCTTGTAATAAGCAACAGGAACCATAGTACTCACTTAAGTCCTTGTACATGAGAACTTTGCCTTACATTATGTAAACAGTATCCTAAGAGTTGTGATGCTGGCAAATAAATACTTACAATGGGGTCCCCCAATTACTGAACCAACACTATGTTATAATTTATCTTCCAGCAGTGGACATAGAAATAATGGCAGGCACAGAGCACTGATGAAAGTTTTGCATCCATTGTGGTTCGACCTAAGTCAATGGGACCCACTCTAATCCTTCTATTACACAAAAGCAACATATACCAAAAGTGAATTTTGCATCAACCTATCTTACACAAGGAGTGGTTAAGCAAGCTTATACTTAAGCAGATAATACATGAAAGACATTCCTTAAAAGGCAGAACCCCACAAAAAGATGAACTATACAATATCAATTTGATGACTCCTTTATGGTTATGCTATATAAAGTGCAACTGTTGAAACAAGCTGGCTGAGATCTAAACAGACAGAAGAAAAGCCTCTCAAACCAGTCAATAATTACATAACTAGAGCTAAACAGAAGCATGAGTAATCATGGCAAGAATTCTCCTATTTGGAAAATGGAAGAGCATTTCTAGTAAATATTTGCCTGCAATATAATAATTAACTTCTTTTCCCATGCAGATTCTCATCCCCGCAGTCCCGTCTGTTGACTTCATATTGCTACTAGCCAACTTAACACTAGAATATGGCACCTGGCTAACAGCCTGCCCTGAGGGAACAGCATTGATACATTTTGTAAAATACTGACTTTTACCTACACAGCACCCAGAACCCTACCAGCCCAAGAACACTTAATTATAAGCACTTGCCCAGAGATGTATTGCATTGCCAAATTGCCCACTGTAACACTCTGTCCTTAAGCAGACACATTATAAACCTGGACTGTACATAAATCTCTTGCAGTACACTAGCTAAATTATTGTAGCTACCTATAAAATGTTTGTGTCATGAAAATGTTCTCTGCACAGTACTTTCCAGAAATAGAAAACACCAACATCCTCCTTATAATTCATCTTCAGATCACTGAGCAATTGAGTGTTGTTTTATTTTTATTAGACAAGCTACTATTTTAAGTGTGGGGGAAACTTTCAAGCTACTTGAAAGAAAGGTGGAACATAAATATAACATTAAAAAAATAAGTTATGCAGAATGTTTCTTCAAGCCTATGTGTTCATGACAAAATATAGGCAAAGATTAATACTTAGTGCACTTTCTATTAAGCCATGGATGATAGAGAGAAGCATTTACCAAGTGATAATTTACCAAAGTGTGCATTTCTTAAGCAAGTTGTCTATATTCAAATAGTGAGGAGAATCTTATTGCTGTCCGGCTGCCTCACATTTTGATTACTTCTCACTTCTTGGTTAGACCATGTAGAATCTGCATTATAGTTCAGGGGTTAGGAAATGGCAGGCTGTGGACCAGGTCATCCTATTGGACCCAGGAGGTCATTTTGGGCAAGCCATACCCATCCGCCCAGGTAAGGGTGTGGTCAATAAAATAAAAATGGGTTTTGTGGGCATTGGGCTAAGCACTTTGCACACCACTTTCCCAAAGCCTGATAATCAGATGGTTGTCAGGCATTTGGGAAGCACACAGGGCTAACAAGCTCTTTGAACTATGGGGCAGATAAAGTTCTGGCTCACTTCCCCATCTCTGTTGCATATCAGTGGCTTACCAAGTTATTATATAGACTCAATAGTAGACAGCCACTTAATAAACAGTTGCCTCCTCCCTTCGTGCTAACAACAGAACAAGCCAAGATTCAGTACCTAATCATTGTTTCCTGTTACGTGTGAACCCAGAAGCAATAGTTAAATGGCTTCAAAACTACCCAGGATACTGAGCCATATATTGTCTTGCTTTGAAGTCACTAACCATAGTTTTGAGGTTTGGGGACAAGCTTGTTCAACTGCTCACACAATGGGCAGAGGAAAGCATCTGAAAAGGAGGTCTGGGAATATCATGGGTTTTTGGTTTAGAATTGCCTGTGAAAATATTCAGCATGTAAATTAACTGGAAACCAGGCACTCATTATCAAAGATTTAATTGATCAAATCAACAAGGGCATTGCTGATGTTCCACCCCCTCTCTGGATTTCACATCATCCTTGGTTTCCAAAAACCCTTTTACCTATCCATGAGGTTTTTCCTGGTTCTGTTTACTCCTTTAACCTTCTTTTCTGCCACATTTTTCTATTTGTCCCATCTTCAAGCATTCAAATCCCAGCCTCTCAGCCCATTGCTTTCAACAATCTTTCCTTTCGGCCACTGGCCCTGTAAACGTCAGCTGTACCGATCCCCTTCCCCTTTCCCACTTTCCAAGCCCCCCCTTCCTTGTCACTCCTCCTTGCCAACTTTTTATGGCTTCTTTATCCACAGGTCATGTGCTGAAGTTTCTTCCATGCAACCTGACCCTTTGCTTCTCTCAAAAATGTTGAACCATCCATCAGTTTTCTATTACTGACATCCCTTTACATTGAGCACGTAACATATCTATATACATACATGATTGATGGTTAGACCTTGTTGAGAAGCTGATGGCAGTTTCAACTAACAAAACACCTGACTGGTATAAACATAGCTCCCAAAATTCCAATAATCTGATAATAAATAAATAAAATGAATACATTATTGTGCATTATAGTGTGAGTGGGCATCCACTCAACAGGGCTTCTTCATCCTGCCCTCCACCTGCAATCCCTTTCGACACACACTTCCGAAAGCTGCTATGGAGGATTAGGGGATCACAGATTGTGGGGGTGCACAGGGAGATGGATTGGGGGGGGGGAGGAGAAAAACTAGAGGTCCTGTGGCACAAGTGGATTTCCTTTGCACAAGTGGGTGGACATCACTGGATGTCACCCTTAGTGCATTAATATTGTTTATTTGAACTCTATCATTTCATAAGAAAACTATAAACGTGCACTTTATCGCACTGTCATTATACACAATTAAAAATATATATGTAAGGGACATACGAAGGGCAGAGATACTGCTTCTTTTTCCCTTTTCCTTTCTTTGAAGATTTCTCTTTGGAGTAGACTTCTTCAATGCATAAGAAGAAGAAAACAAACCCAAGAATCGCCAGGGAAAACTTCATTGTGGGGACTTTTAAGTCCAGAACAAAAGTTGACCTGTGATAAGCAAGAGGAAAAAAAGTCATATATTAATGAAGTTGAATGTGAAAAATAGGAAAAACTTCCTACCAAGGAAGTAAATCATTGTAAACACTAAATCATTCCAATGACAAGCTACTGGACAAAGGCTGCAATGCTATTACTGCTTACTTTGGAGTAAGTCCCATTGAACTCAGGGCTTTTATTTCCGAATACCTAAGTATAGGATTGCCCTGATAATTTATGTGGATTTCTCATTAATTAGAAATGCTTGTATGAATAATTTAGATAGATTTATTGGCTACAGTCTAGAATAGTGTTGGGCATGCTTAAACCCAGTAAACTCACTCTGTCTTGGATCATGACCATTGTGTTCTAATAGAACATGCATTCATTATGAAAATTATTTGAGGGGGAAAGGCAAGTAAGAGTAGGGAGAAATGACAAAGCTATGTGAATTTTGCATAGTGTGGAGAAAATAGGTAGGGATATCTTTTTCTCCCTCTTGTATATTACTAGAACCAGAAGTCATCCAATGAAGCTGAATGTTGAAAGATCTGGGACAGACAAAAGGATGTACTTCTTCACAGCATGCCTATTTAAACTGTGGAATTTGTTGCCGTAACATGTAGTGATGACAGTCAACTTGGATGCAGACAAATTCATGGAGGATAAAGCTGTCAATGTCAATAAGGCTACTAATGATGGCTACTACCTCCAGCATCACAGGAAGTAGCTGGGGATCTTGATGGGCAGAGTGCTGTTTCACTCATGTCCTACTTCTGGGGGTCCATAGAGATATCGTTGGCCTCTAAGTGAACAAAATGCTGAACTAGATAGGCCTTTGGCCTGACTGAGCAGGATTATTCTTAGGTTCCTAAATGAGCAGCTGCCTAATAGTTGGTAATTTATACCTACAGACCTGGTGTTGATATGTTTGCAGAACAAATTTACATCTTCCAGAGGAAGCTACCTAAATGGAAATCCACCTAGATGAGCTTCCCAAGAACTAAAACTTACAATATGTATGCTGGCATACACATATTTATAACATTTCAACAAAAAAATACTTGCAATTATTGAGCAAATACAAGACATACAGATCCAGGCCTTGTCCATCCAACCCTTATTTTCACTACTAGTTCCATTAATATCAGTGGGAAGTTTTAGTAATGAGTACTAATTAAGACATCCCACTGAACCATGTGTCTTTGCTAACAATGAATCACCTCTCTTATCATTAGTCTTGCATTTACTGCCCCATTCACAAAGTGAAACAAATTGCATGTGTTGCTTGCATCACTGAGAACATTTACTATCACACTATATTTGCACAGCATCTTTCTTACTGAATATTTCTTATCGGCATAAAGAATAACAAACACATTTCCAACAGGGCTAAGTGTTCATGTTCAGTACCAAATACTGCTTGCCTGCTCCTAGCTGCACTGACTGAAGGAGGGAAAAAATCCTCTGCATTTTATGATCTCCGCACTATATGGCAGCGGGGGTGGGGGGTGGGGGGAATTGTCCGGGCTTCACTCTCTAGAGCAAGTGCCTGAATCTTATAACGGTGGCTGCATTTTTCTACATCTCCATTCATCTTTTTCTAGATGCAGCCACATTTTTTTTTCTTAAAAGCAGAAAGATATTTATATCCCTTCAGTCACAGCAACAGAAGACATTCTTGTCTTCCTTCCAAGAGCAACAGAAGAAGCATCTCCTTATGCCCAGAGCAACAGCAGCCGGGGCTCCCAGCCAAATTGCAAGACATGGGACTTTCCATTCCCACAGCCAAGCTATGATCACAATGGCGGTTCTTCCCTGCCGCAGCACTGGGGGAAGTGGTGGTGGTGGTGGTGCTTCCCCTATCCCTCCAGTACCACAGTACCAGGTCTCCCAGCAACCCTTCCCCACCCTCCCTACCAGGGGACTTTTGTGACCTCTTCCCCTACAGTATTCTAAAGGTCAGCAGAAAGCACTGGAGCACTAAGAATTGCAAGCGGCAAAAGTCCAATGAAGAGGGAAAAGGCATACAGCACATTTTTCACCAGAAGATGAGTCTTGAAAGCCAATTTGAAGCCAGTCGGTGTTTTTCTTTGTCGTCTTCTAACAGTTGCCTATGCAACCTTGGCAACAGGTGTTCACACAAACCTCCAGCCTTGCAGGACCTTGCTTGCCCTCCCCACTCCCACCTTTGAACAACAAGGCCTCTGTGCACCATGGATCTCTGGCCAAAGCCAAAGCCACTTTCTTGCCTGCTTCACACACAAATCAAGACAGCGGTGCCTAGAGACCTCCCTAGATTTTACCCACTTCCACCGCCTCCAATTTCCAGACTAAAGCAAAATATTCCCTCTTGGACCAACTGGAGTTTCCCGCCTCTACAGTCGAGGGCAGGCTCCCTGGCTGGCTCCTTCGTCAACCAGCACAGCGCCAAGGAGGCCCCCAGATACCTCCCCAACCTTGGGAAGGGCCGGCCATGAAGAATGAGCCACTAAGCGCAACAGCAACACCCCGCCAGGAGCTGCAAAGGTGCTGGCCGAGGTACTGAAAGAAGGAAGCAAGACAGGAGCTGCTGCAGAGGGAGAGGGCGGCTTGGAGATGGCCACCTCTGCAGGGGGACGCAGCCAGGCAGGGCTGGGCGCGCACGGAGCGCACAGAGCGCCCGTTGCCTTGGCACGGCCAATCGCCCGGCTTCTCCCCGCGGCCACCCGAAGCCTTGCCATTCCTCCAAGCGGGCGCGGATGGAGAAACCCCTCCGGAGCCCAGCGACGCGGCCCTTTCCGCCAACGTCCAGGACTTACCACAAGCCAGGGAAGAGAGAGAGAAAGAGAGAAAGAGAGAGACGGCCGGGATGCCACCGGCGCCCCCGTCCACCCGCTGGATTACAGCCGGAGATGGCTGAGCAGCCTGCAGCGCGCCATCGCCCAGCCGAGGTCCTGCAGCCGGCTCGAGGGGGAAGCGATGGCTCGGCGGCCGCCGCGGCGCTACCAAAATGAACCCTGCATCAGAAAAGCGTCCATCTTGCTACTGAGCATGTGCACACTGCCCGAGGAGAGGCGGCCAGGGAGCATGTGCGGCCCCTTTGCACATGGGCAGTGGGGACGTGAAGCCTCGGAGAAGCTGCTGCCCTTGCTCGGCTCTGCCCTCACTCTCAGTCACCGCCTCGTCGGCTTGCAGTGCGCGGGAATGCGAGGGCTGTGGCAACGGGAAAGGGCTCTGCAAGCGCGCGTTCGCCCAGCCTTCTCGTCCCCTTTCTCCTGGAGCATCGGGGCTGCGGTGTAGGAATAATGATAACAGAAGGGTTCGACAGGGAGAATTTAATCTCAATCTAATCGTAGTCATCTGGAGTTGGAACACAGACACCCTTTGCTGACCTACACGAAGGTGGCAGCCTGGCAGAGGGCATGTTCCAAAAGCAAGCAGAGCCCGACCTGCCTGTCCCTTGGAATGGCGCTCTTCTTTTAATTGACAAGGCTGCTTTTTTGTTTGTTTTTTACTGTAGCAACACGTGGGGACAAAATATGATCCTGCAGTATGGTGGCGTTCCCCCATCCAAACAAGCAATGCCAAGCAGGTAGCTTTACTGGTGTGCAACAGAAGATTAAATAAAATGGCCATATGATCATTCCCAACCCTATGATTCTGTGGGAAATCATAATAAAATGTTTCAGGCCAGACTCAGCTTTCCAATGCAAGGAGAACTTGGAAAGAATGAACTGAATCTCACCACGCTTGCCAGTCAAGACTTTAAAAAAGAAGAGCCAGTGAACATGATATTTTAGGAGAGGTTCGAAATTAGAAAGAAGTAACAAAATAGGATGAGTGATGTTGCTTCCAGATAACTTGTTTATTGAGGATGTGTTCTGATTTGTTTGTGATTTATTTGTGCTTAGATGGCATTGGCTATTTATTGAGCATTCGTTATATTCATTTGCAGAAAAATTCAACAATGTTGCATCAAGTAAATGTGATTCCACACTTTACAATGCATTTTTCGTATTGAAAAAGTAACCTTTTTTCCGTTTTCTTCTTGAGAACTGGGTTTGTTATACCAGAGCTCCAAAGCAGCTTTAACTGTGCAACCTGAATTTGCTGGTGTCTATTTGAATCCCACCTAAAAATGGCATAAGAAATAATAGGAGCCTGTTGAATCAGGCCAATTGCCCATCTAGTCCAGCATCCTGTTCTCACAGCAACCAGCCAGATGCCTCAAGCAAGACCCGAGCAGAAGAGCATTCTCCCCACTTGTGAGTTCCAGGAACATGTTTTCAGAAGCATTGCAGTCTCTATCCATGGAGGCAGAGCATAGTCATCACAGTTAATATCTGTTGATAGCTTTATCATCCATGAATTTGGCTAATTCAAGACTATGGCCATCACTTCCTCCTCTGTATAATTATGTGCTCTGTGAAAAAGTACAGTGGTACCTCAGGTTACATACACTTCAGGTTACATACACTTCAGGTTACAAACTCTGCTAACCCAGAAATAGTACCTCGGGTTAAGAACTTTGATGAGAAGAGAAATTGTGCTCTGGCAGTGCGGCAGCAGCAGGAGGCCCCATTAGCTAAAGTGGTACCTCAGGTTAAGAACAGTTTCAGGTTAAGAACGGACCTCCAGAACGAATTAAGTACTTAACCCGAGGTACCACTGTACATCTCTCCTTAAGCTTCCAACATTCAGCTTCATTGGATTTCCCTGCATTCTAGTGCTATGAGAAAGGAAGGACAACTTCCCTCTCCACTTTATTCATGTGACAATCCAGAAGCATCCCAAGTCCTTTGCACATCCTCCTCACTGCCTTTCTAATGTAACCCTGAATGTAGGATTCTCAGATCATCATTTTACCAAGGTGTACTGACAAGCTCCAGAAGTTATTTGAAGCTCATGGATTTGCAATGGAGGGGAGGGGGGACTCCTTAAATAAGTCACATTTCCCATTGTCGCAGCCAAAGCAAGGAAAGCGGAAGTGAATGACTCACTCATGTACTTCTTTTCAACATGCAAAGGGACTCTGCATTGATTTTGCCACATTGTTTCCCACAGCAATTATATAACATTTTCAAAGCACCAAAAAGGGTGTCCTTGCAAATCTTACAAAACTGTGTCAAGGCCTTACTCTTCAGAGAAACATAACTTGAAATATAGTTAACTTGTTTGCCAACAGAGATCTCATTTTGGATAGTTTAGCTGGCTGGAAGTTGAAGCCTTCAGCTATGTTCAACCTGCATATAAAGAAAGACAAATAGATGATCGATGAAAGATGACAGATAGATAGATGATGGATAGATATCAGGGGCTGTCTACTCCTTTGCCCTTCCATGACACCTGACCAAATCCACCTCCCTTTATACCTTACCTGTCATGACTTCCAGGCTAGCTGCCTAGTGAAATTAGAGATGCAGAGAGTTTCTATTAGTTCTTTTATTTTAAATCAACAGAATACACAGAGAGACCATTGATAATGCTCCCTTCAGTCTTGGGATGTTGCTCAAAGTGTCCGCTCCATCCCCTTTGCAGCAATTCCTAGCTTCCAAACCCCTCCTTACTGCCTATGGTGGCCAGCAATGGAATCTTTCTGTCTCTGTTTTGCCTTCTGCTCTAAGATACGAAGAGATTGCTTGGTCCATGGAGAAGAAGGAGGTTCCATCAGGCTTTCACAAGTGATGTAGTGTCCACTGTATGCTGTACTATTTATCCCACTTCTGAATGCTGTCTCTGTTCAGGACTAGAGAATCTGCTTGCATGCTCATGTTCCGCATCTTCCATTGCTTCCCAGTTCTTGGCTTCCTCTTCTGGGATGTGTACTGTTCTCCACCACCACAAATCTGGGTCCATTGAATCCAGGTCCATCATATCATCAACTTCCTCCTGCCCAGACACATATTGAGGTGGAGGTCTCCACCACTCCTCTGTGCAAAGGGCCTCCACCCTCTGTGAAACCTCACAGTAGATGTGCAATTAATGGAGGGTAGAGGTGATTCATGGTGCTTCCTGCCCTCTGTTAAACAACTTACCTGGTCCTGTTGCGGTTCCTCATGCTGCAGTTGGCAGGGCAGCCTATTGGCTGCAGAGCATGATGACACCTTACCTTTTTATTTATATAGGAGAACACACACCTCACTTATTTTAAAAAAATACCATAAGCCTCTAGTGACTTTCTTTCAATGGCAACTAAGCCCCAGGTAAGCACTGTGCTCCTGGAAATTCTCGTTGCTTAGAAAAGTGGAGTGATGGTAACAATATTCCCTAACTTTCCAGCTGGTGCAGTCAGCATTTGCTTTCAGGTGATTCTCTCATCAGGACTCCTGGCTTTTGTTGTATGGGTGTCAGCTCATTATTACTGGAAAGCAAATGATCCTCCTGAAAATCAGGTGTACATGGGGTGTCTTGCATTGTTGGCAAGGAGCTGTATCAGCGCTCCTCCCTGGGGGGGATCACTTTACTGCATGCCTTTGTGCCATGGTGCAAGAAGGACAGGAAGTTTCTTCTGCATTTGATATTGCCACAACAGCTGCATCATGTTGCCACACGCATATACATCATGCACTCCATAGTCTAATGGGTAATTTGTGCCCCTCACTAGGTCTGCATCCCCTGGCAGGAGTTGGTTTTGCCAGCCCCTAGGTAATCTCTGTACCCATGAGTGAAAGAAAAGTCATGACCGTCACACAGAAGAAGGCATACACTGAATTCTTCCTTTGCATTTTTCCTTGGTATAAGAGCCCCTGCCCATAACATGAGCATGCAACTTAAGCTCCTCAGTTTCACATACTCGTCTGAAATCTTTGGCTGCCAGCCTCTAGTATTATCAGGGATTACTAGTTGTTGGGGGTCATGACCAGTAGGGTGCTATTGTGCCCATGTCCTCCTTGTGGGCTTCCCATGGACATCTATTTGGCCACTGGAAAAAGAGAATGCTGAGCCAGAAAGGCCTTTTGTCTGATGCATCAGGGCTCTTCTTGTGCTTTTAAGTTTACATGATCAGTTGCCATAAATGGGTTGCAAGATATCCCCCAGTGTATGCAAACACCATTTCATTTCACCCACCCACTGCACTGCTGGGCACGCATTCTGCTTCAGAGGAAAGTGGGCATGTGCTCAGCATATGATATCCAGAGATGCCAATTGCCACATAAAATGCATTATTTGGGCACATTTTTTGTTTGCTTTCAGCAGTAACCACACAACTCTCACTGACTCATGAAGAAATTATAGGGCTGCATATGTGGGCAAAAAGAAGGCCCAATGAAGTGGAAGCTGAGAGTTTCCACTTGCTGACCGCAGTGCATGCCTACTCTCTCATTAGACGGGTGATGTTTTTGACTGAGCTTTGTCCTTAACTGCTTCTTGATTTAGACATGGTCCACATATTCGTCAACTACCTGCTAGGCATCAGCTGCCCAAGGTCAGCAGAGTGACACCACTTAAAATCTCAGGACAGTCAGCTTCCTTCGTTTGAAGGCAGCAAC